>NC_133531.1:46700599-46835021 GCF_048544455.1 Silene latifolia
TTTATCATGTTTTCATTTGTTTCAGACTATAACATGCTAAAACGTGCATAACATGAACCAAAACATGGGATAAACGAGCCAAAACTGATTTTTGGCCTGAGATAGAAGCCCCTTAGGTTGCAGGCTTGCCCGCGCCTAAATGGGGTGTTCAGGTCAGAGATCAACCGTGTTTGTTCTCGTCTTTCCCCTTTAATCCATTTTCATATTTGTAATTTGTAATTGGTTTTTACCATTTCAATTAATTGGTTTTTACCATTTCAAATATTTTCAAACCCTTGGTTCCATATACCATGACGGTTAAATCCGTGTTTCGGTGATAATATTTGGTTAATAACATTTAAAAGGTATTTTAAAGCCTTTTATTTCACTTTTGGGAGGTATTTTAAAGCCTTTCATCATTTCTTTACATTTTCGAAACAAACAGATTAGTCCCCAACACAAAGTCATCCTTGGTTCTACATACCATGCCGGATTTTAACCCGGGTACGATGATGAGTATCGACTAATTATATTCAAATAAACTTAAAACAATTAGTTCATAATTATTTTCAAAACTATTCATGTCAAGTCGAACCCGACACCGAATATTATCAAAATAATGATGATTATTCGAGTCTAGTTCTTCAAATCAACAAATGCGGTCTAAACAACCCTTTCAAACCAAATCGGGTTCAAATACCCATTTCTCAACACGTTTTATAACGTTTTCAAAAGATCAGAACACGCCATATAATCGGAGGCTGGCCCGCGCCTCAAGCAGGCCTTTTCTTTCTCATTTTCAAAACCAGGAGAGGCCCCTTTGTATCGCCGGCAGGCTCGCGCCTCATGTAGCCGTCTGGTACAGTGCCTCTTCCCTTTCCAGTATTAGTCTAGGACGATCCCGACTCCGGTTAGCCCGGATATAAGACGGATCAGATGACTATTTGTTTATTCAAAATTACATTTGCAAAATGCCTTACTAAGACAAATGGATCACGTTATGCACCCTAAACCTAATACGGTAAATGGATGTTTAATTTCCGTCTTGCATACAAATCAATCATTAATCCAAATCGACATCTTATACTTGATACTTGAATTAAATCAACCGACTTAGAAAGCTCTCACATGTTAGTTTTAAATTATTGGATGCGCATTCATGCATTTTAACCATTCATTCATTCAACCAACCAAGATCGATCAGTAGAGGCCGCTACCGCGGGCGGGATTGGGTGTCTGATTAAAGGGCTTCCCAATACGTACCTTCACCTCTTACTCAGAAACTTTGGATATATAGTGGACGACCTTATCCAGGGCGTACGAGAGTCATTCTAGAGATAGGATGCTAAAGAGGGACGATTTCCTTATCTTTAGTACCTATGTTAAAAGCTGCTTTGTGCTTCGATTTGACCGAGGTATAAAGTGGAATTCGAACGGGTTCCAAGCATCCCACAAATGCTTGGTAGCGACTCCGAACATCTCTAATCGTTTCGAGACCCTTACCGAGACGAAATAGACCGATCTAAAATGATCTGGTCGAAAGCATTTTTACGCCGCCGAGCGTGGCTTTCAAAAGACCGCTGCATGTCCACAGATTAGCTTGGCGTGCAGGTGGCCCGTGACTACGGATCGGTAGTTGGCCCAAATCCATAGACCGAGACGTGTCACATGTCCACAACCCCTGAGAGCTAAAAGGTACAGCGGGTGCGTTCTCCGGATCCCCTCCTCCAATAGCAGCTATCTCCTCCGGGAAAGGATAAATATCGCCTCCAGGTAAGGCGAAAACATGAAAATTTGGGTCCCAATTGTCGAGACAAGCATCCAAGAATGGCTTTACAATTTTCACCAATTTGAGACTCAAAATTGATCCCAAATTAAAAGCATCCATGTCATGTTTCTCCACACTTGTGAACTCATTTGTCCACTCCTTGAGACGGTTTTTTAAGGCATCCATAATTTTGAATTTTTTTAGAATATATGGGAGTTTTTAGAAGATAGACGGAAGAAAGATGGAGGAATTATGAGAATAAAAGCTTCCCCGACGTCTCTATTTATACTAAAAGCTGTTTCCTAATTTCCGTCAGGTCTGACCAACTCGGGAAGTGGCGCAGCACCTGCTGCGCCTCTTCCCCAGGCTGATTTCCGTGATTTTCAGCTTTGGATCTTTCCTAATTTATTTTGGCTATAATTTCCTATTTTTATAGGTTATTATTTTGGCAATTCCGTCAATTTGCCAAATTAATGTCTCCTAATTTTTCGAGCACGCTTTTCGAGATAACATCGACATTCTCGCCAATCGAGCACACTTACCCATTTCATATTATTTTCTTTTTTAGGGGAATCATTTCACTCCTCGTTTCACATTTCATTTCAAACTTATACATTTATTTTTCCGTTTTTTTAGGGGGTAGCCCTCCCTATTGTCCGGTCATTTTTCTTGCATTTTTTGTCATTTTCGCTCATTTCTGAGCAAGTTTTTCGCATTTTCATTTTTGCTCATTTACAGGCACTTTTTTTTTTTGCTTTTTCTTATTTTGCGCTAATTCAAGCCACGTGTATGTTACATGTTCTACGTGTAGATTCTGTGTAAATTTCGGCAGCAGGACGGCGTTAACCGTCATCTACCAAACCTGTTTTCTAAGCTAACCTGCAGGAACGACATACAACCCACCAGCAAAGGCACTCAGGTCGTCATATATACAACCAAAATGTAGTATGTACATCAAACTGGGAGCTCTCGCCAAAAACAGGTCCTAAAAGCCCAAAATAAAGTCCAAAATGTACAAGTATATACAAGACAACCAACAACAAAAGAAGCAAGCAAAGACAGCTACTCCTGGTCGCCACTCAGCTCAGCTACGGCCGCTTCGAGGCACCGATCTCAGTATCCCGGACCTCCAACTCCCTCAACAGGCGAGTTGTCTCCTCCTGGGACTGCGCCAGCTCGCGCTCCAAGTCTCGCTCCCTCTACAAGTGATAAAGAAATGCCTCATTTCAATCATTTCATTCAACCATTTCAAACAAATGCGGAAAATTGCAACAAAATTCAGATAAAGAGAATGAGAGGTTCATACCTGTCGTCCTCGGCCACATGCAAGTGCCTCGATGGCCGTGGCCCCTAGCCGGTTGGCCACCCTCCACAACGCCACATGCTGAGATGGCGCCACCTGCAGTTCAATAAACAAAATATTTCAATAAAATGAACAAGTGTATTCTTATACAATAGCAGAACTCAACCAAAGCCGGGGGCTTACCCTCCTAACCAAATGCTGCAACTCCTCCAAGCCAGCATCTCTGACCTCCTCGCAGAAGTCACGGGGCTCGGAGATCGTCGTCATCCCCGCCGCGTCTATGTACTCAAGGGTCTCTGGGTACGCTGGGGGCTCGTCGCCCGCCACCTCGATCTCCTGCAAAGTTCAAATGAATTCTTTATTCGATGATCATTCGTCAGTTTGTCAAATCAAGTCAAAAGAAGGAAAAAATACTTACCACGATTGGCCAGTACGCCAGTCTCCGGCGGACAAACAGAGAGTACTGCTCACCAGGAAGGAAAAGGGCGTCACCACCAATGCCCGCCAAGTCAGCCTCTCTCTCAGCATCAGAAGGCTCTCTAAACATCGTCCGTGGAGGATCGACGGGAACCGTGAGCGTCACGAGAGCACTGACGAGTCAAACGCTCGCCCATGTACCACACTGGTCCTATGGACGTCCTCAGCAGCGATCGGCTCGAGCTCCTAGGTCGAAGGACCTCAGCCACGAAGGCCGAAGCGTCAAGGTAGTCCACCCAAGATCTGGGCATCCACTAAAACCGGCAAACAAAGGGTCATTCCTATGGTCGGCTCTGAACGAGGGGTCATTCTTATGATCATTTCTAAAAGCAATAAAATAAATAAAAGGAACAGTGATTAAAGAAACTTACGTCACTCAACTTCAGGGCATTCACGCCCCGTCGATAAACATTGTAAGAAGAACGTTGGCTCTTCCTACGACACACCACCCAGTCCCTAACAACTGGGTACGCCCTCGGCTCAAGCTCCATCCTCTTGGGCGCGAAGCCCGGAAAGTAGGAGTACACCCACGCCTGCAAAATAAGACAATCGATGATGATCTTTCATGATTCGATAAAAGTAAAAGAAATGTATGAAGAAGTAATGATCTTTCAAAATGCTAAACGAAGGTTCATACCTCCAACAGCAGCCCAGGACCGACCGTGGCAGGAGAAGTCCCCTTCTCCAGCAGCTCGGGACGAACCATGGCCCTCATATAGCGAGTGAGGACCGCAAAACGAGGAGTAACCCAGTCCCAATGACCTAGATCACTCAAGTCAGCAAGGAACGGAAGAAGCTTCGTCGACAGCCTCTCCCCCTAGTCTCCAAGGTAAAGTGAAGACAAGAACCACCAAAGCCACAAACGAGCCCTCTGCTCCGCAGTACAAGCAGGGAGGAGCCACCCTCCTCCCCTCCATCGTCACCAACGCCGGGGTCCTACCCGCAAAGTAGTCCCTGACGTAAGTACCGGGTACCAACCCGGGAACGCTGGCAGCACCCTCTGCCAGGTTCCAGCCGATCAGCCTCATGGCCTCAGCCGAGTCCACCCTCATAGCCGTCGACGGCCACACCACAGACTCCTCACCACACGGCAGACCAGAAATCATGTCGTAATCCTCCAAAGTGACCCCGACCTCCTAAAAAGGCATGTGAAAGGTCGAGGTCGTGTCCCAGTATTGATCGAGGAAAGCTCGAATCAGGCAAAGTTTAGCCCGAAGCTTCCTTTCCTTGATCGCCCTCCACGCTCCCACCAAGGCTCTGAAGGCTCCCAGGTCGATGATGGCCTTCTCCTCCTCCGTCAGCTTCCCGTAGGTCTCCATCATCGTCGTGTAATCGGAGAAGGACCTCAAGTTCCCGGCCTCCTGTATTGATTAAAGAAAATGCTATCTTCAGCACAAAGCAAATGAGAAATGGAATTACAAGTGAATAGGGGAGGAAATTAGTAAAGAGATGACAAGTCTGAAGTCTACCAAACTTCTAGCCGTCCTGTAAGATAGGTGGCTCTCCACTTCCCAAATGAGATGTCGACCATCCCATTTCTCCGCCCACTCAGGTGCTCCCGCTAGCTGGCGACCACCTCGTCCGACGTTGGCCCCCCTCGGGACCTCCTCGACAACCTCCTCGAAAACCTCCTCAAGAGTACGAGAAGGGTCAAAGTCAAATTCAACGTCCATAGGAGCCCGTAGCAGGAACATCACCTGCAAAGTCGAAGTAAATTAGGGTGCATCAAGTGACGACAAGCCTCGATGAAGGTGGTTGAAAGCCTTTTTTAGCCCCGAAAATGGCATTATATCGCCATCTTTGGCCATTTCTTTCAAAACCCAACCATTCATATGGGTAAAATGAGTCAAGTCAAGTCTATGTCTAAGCCTAGTCATGGGTTTGGGTCAAAAATTTGGCAGCATTTCGCTATAATGGCGGTTATGCCCTAAAAAACTGTCCTAAAAAAGCTGTCACAAATCAAAAATCCAACATGGTAGGGAGTTAACCCGTTACACAAGGATTCCAACAATCAAATTTCATCAAAAATGGGCAATCCTAAGGCCATTTTCGAAGCGGTTTTCGAAACAGCTGAGAAACCGTCTCAATTTCACTCAAATGCTCAATGCTTGACGAAAATTCAAAACAAATACATGGTTAGGTTGCTAACATCGTCAATTATCCATTTATAATGTCAATTTTACAAGGCAAATTCATTTGGGGGAAAAGCCCCAAATTTTCGAAATAAATGGGTTGAAAACCCTAATTTTTTCGATCGAAAATCAAGCAAATACGAATGTTAAAGTAAGAATGAGTCACATACCTCGATTAGTCATGATTAATGGAAGTATTTGATCAAATTTTGACGTATTTTTGTTGGAATTTGAGAGAGTTTTAAGAGTTTTGTGTTTTGTTATTGTGAAGTAAACACGACTTCTGTCGAGTTTTTACTCAGACTGGGACGACCTCATGAAAGGACGGAGCATCTGCTGTGCCTCTTCCAAGAGTCACAGTTCTTGTTGTGCCTCTTCCCCAATTTCCCTCCAGTTTAATTTTCAAAAGTTCGTTATAAGTTCGTTATTTGTGGGCCCATCTTTGGTGCGCCTCTTCTCCAACACCATATGTCATATATTTGGATTCTTGGGCATTTATTTTTGTCCGGACCAGTATTTTGTCTTCGAGCAGACTGCGAGCCGTCGCAGTATTTTATCTTCGAGCAGACTGTGAATCGTCGCAGTATTTTATCAAGCCCAGCAAAGATATTTCACCAAGACTTCGCTTGCAGCAAGGAGCGGATTTTTTTCGACGGTGTTTCGACACACCTTATCAATACCCCTATTTTCCCAGCGAGAGTTTATGACAGCCGATAATACATCTCAAGATATGGAGTTCGCTTGAGACCGACGCAAGCAGATTCCCCCAGCAGTTTCTACCGACGTCCTGCTGCCCTCAATATTATGTTTCGTTTCCCCTTGGAGTTCGGCAAAGGTATCGTTCTCCGGATGTTCTCATTCCAACCTTAGGTTCCCAACCTACCTATGCTCCCACACCTAGACTTCATCTATAGGCTCCAAATCCGTTTGTGATCGCTTTCTCCGGGTTCATACGCCCAAACTACGGTTACCCTTAGGCCGTCTTCCCGTCGATGTTTTCCTTTTAGGGTCCCACACACCGAACACAATCCTTATATATCTTTTATGTCCTAACCTTAGCTCCTCTACGTAATTCCGGAAACATCTCGAGGAAGAAGTCTCAGGTATGGTCTCTTCTTATGGCTGGCGAGCTTCCTTACGTAGTCTAATGGACTTTAAACGACCCTTCTCGATAGTCGACAGACTCTAAAATGTTCCCGACGACAGGTCCTTGGCTCAGACCCCTTGAGCCGCCTCACGTCGCCATAGTCGTCAGGTTGTAATCTTCGATTGCCTGATGGCTATACTTTGAGTTTCGCCTTGTCCAAGCCTCAGTCAAAGTGGGGGCTCTGTAGATACCTCATTTCTGCACCTCCCGCCAAACACCCGGTGATGATTGAGCCGCATGTTTGGTACACGGAACGATTTATGATAGTTCGTAAGTTTATTGTCAAGTGATAGCTCAAATACTCGTGTCTACCCCTTGGTTGACATCTACGCGCCGATACGGTCGTTTTGACAGTAATTAGAGTTCATTTGGAGTCCGGGTCCAAAACCGCTTCATTTTCTAATAAACCGTTTAAAATGCCGAGTCGAAATGTTCTAGAATGTTCCAGATATTTATTCCATAAAGTCAATTTTTTTTATCTTTTGGTAAAATATATCCCGAAATTTTATGATAAAGAATAAGGAACTTGAGATCTACCGCAATTCCATAAAAGAAACGCTGAAATCTTTCTTCCGCAGGAGGAAACCTACGGGGAAAGGACGCAGCACCTGCTGCACCTCTTCGAAGGATCGCAGCAGCTGCTGCGCCTCTTCCCCAGCTCTTTTCTGCGTATTTTCAAATCTTTTCGAGATTTGTTTCCAAAGTTTCAGTCATTCCATAATTCCTCTGTGTGATTAGTATAATTAGAATCCTTCGGCTTCACATATTTCTCACGCAAGTGTCCGCCCTTCTCTTCTCCCTTTGCATTCTAAGACCGTGCTCTAAGCTTATTGACGACTACGTGCTTGATCAATCGACCACGTAAGCTCAGATGCTTCTGAGTACCAGTCACGTTGCATGACCGACCAATTTGACCAACTACACCTCAATTAATCAATCAATTTAATCCAGATCCTCTTACGAGGACACTTTCATCATACATTCGAGTCGAGCAATCACTAAACGTTAACTTAGTCAATCTCGTTTCGTCAAACATGTAAGTCTGAGTGTGTAAATCCCATCTTTTATTGTATTTTATTCTTGTACTAATTAATGTAAGGTTTACGTCAAAAATATATTTAAAACCGATTTCTAAAACCCCTTTATTAAACTATTTTTACGGATTAACAGAAGACAGACGTCGAAAAGAAACGCAGCAACTACTGCGCCTCTTCGAAGAGTCGCAGCATCTGCTGCGCCTCTTCCTGAGGCTGCCGCAGTTCCTGCCTTTCTTCTTCTTCCTTTGTCCCTTGTTAATTCGTCTCTTTTGTTTCGTCTTTTCTTATTTTCTTCATATTTCATTCGTATAATAGCTTTAGTTCTAATATATTTAAAATAATTATCGCTTTAATCCCGACCTAAATCCCTAGTAATCAATATTTGCGGGTTTTCGTCATTAAATCAAATCCGAGTTTTGGAGATTCGATTTGTTCACATCAAGTCTCTGGAATTCAACTTTTGTATATGCTTCTATCAGTTTATCACGTTTGTCTAATTTGTTATCGTCTCTATAAATAATCTAACTAAATTATAATTAACCTTAACTCGTTTATAATTAGTTTTAATTAGTTTTAATTCGTGTTATCGCTTTTATGACCAAATTCACATGTAAATAACCTGTTAAATAACTTTCATCCGAGTCTAATATCCGTAATCAACCATTAAAATCACCAACGAACATTAACAATTCGCTGTTCCGGCTTCACAACCAGAACTCAGCTCAGGAACAGACGCAGTAACCACTGCGCCTCTTCCAAGAGACGCAGTACTGCCGCGCCTGTTCCGGGTTGAGTTCTGTCTCTGAACTTCCGTTCTTCCTTCGACTTAATTCGTTAGTCTACGTATTAATTGATTATTATTCGTATTATCACCTTTTAACCTGCCCGTATTATGCTAATTTATTTTCTCTTGTTTTTCTTAAATCATCCGTCTTAGATGTATTTTTGACGTAAATCGATTAAACCCGTTTTAATTTATTGTAATTTTATTCGTTTTATTTATTTATTGTATCGTATGATTTATTTACTTGTTCCTTCACATGTAATTAATTCTAAACCCTACTTCGACATAATTGTTTGCCTAAATACGTGTTCACCGACTTAGTTAATTCTCACATGTTAGGATTAAAACATTGGATGTTGCATTGCATGCATATAATCGACAACATATCGACTATAAACGATTTCCCTAATCATTAGTAGAGGCCGCTATCGAGGCGGACGGGATTAGGTGTTCATTAAAAGGACTTCCTAATACGTACCCTCACCCCTTACTCCAGATCTCTCTGAACATCCGTGTTCAATGGCATCCACGAGAGTCATTCTAGACATAGAATGCTAAGGGTAACGAGTTCTTGGTGTTCATGTCACTACTTTGTGTCTTGACATGACACGAGGTATTCGAACGGTTCCAATTTCCCATAAAAATTAGTGGCGACTCCACAAATGCAAACGCTTGTTCCCAAGCGCCCCCATGGCCCATTGTCCACAAGAGTCAAAGAAGAGATAAAGTGTCGTGCGTGGTACCGCTCAGATTGCGGCCAATTTTCCTAACCGCGCGTGGGCCAGTCCGGGCTTAAAGCGCGTGAAACTCATCGGTTGGGACTCGTATGCTAAGGGGAGTGGTGTATCCCTCGATCTTTATCTTCATTCTGTAAGAACAGGGCAGTCCTTTGCCTATCGTTAATCCAACCAACCTACCTATCTATCCCGACATGCGAACCTAAGAGAAATTCAAACTTACAAGACTATGTTTCCGAGTGCGCATCGGAATCATGTCGCCGGAGGACTTTGTCTTGCAAAAGCTTAAATTAAATTAAAGGCTTGGTATTGGACTCTGCCCCTAGTTGCTTGTTTTGCTTTCATTTCTTTACTTTTCATTGTTAAAGTAGTGTAGCTTGATACCTCAATATCAACCCAATATGTGGCACCCTAAGACATAGCTTTCTACAACCGCTAACTTAATTCAATATTCATCCTTTGGGATCCGGCCTTTACTTACCACTCTACTGAGAGTAGTTTGTTATGTTATAAATATTGTTTTGGTTGGTTGACTTAGACGACAACGTTTTAACCGCACCAAAAATGGCGTCGTTGGCGGGGACGGTATTCAATTGAATTGTTTTCATTTGTTGTTTTTAGTTGTGTCTTTCTTGACCTTGGGGAAGTCAAACTCCTCAAGGTAGTTTTAAACGTTTTCTAGTTGTTTGCTTTTTGCATGTCTAGGAGATCATAAGGTAGACTTTTGCCTATTGATCCCGAGATTAAAAGAACCTTGATTAATCTTAGAAGAACCGTTAGAGGGGCTTCGACAAGTTTAGGTATTGGAGAACTTGTGGACATCGGTGTTGTCCAATCGGATAGTGTTGTGTTTACCAACCATTTTGCAAGAGAAGGATAGGAGAACCCAATTCAAAACCAACCACAAAATCAACCCACAATGCCTAAATTTTGATCTCATTCCGTACCTACGGAGGAGAACCTACCAAAGGGTACTCCAACACCACCTCACTTAACCGGTAATTTCATTGCCAAATCTGCATTCATACAACTAGTTGAGAGAAGTCAATTTGGAGGGATGCCTAGTGAAGATCCTCATCTACATATGGAGACTTTTTGTGACTATTGTGATGCTATCTCTCAAACCGGAGTAACCCAAAATCAAATTCGGTGGGTGTTGTTTCCTTTTTCCTTGATCGGAACCGCAAAGCAATGGTTAAAGAGCCTAGACAAGGCTACCCTTGGTATTGATTAATGGAAGAAGTTAGCACTTGCTTTATACAAGAAATTTTATCCTCCGGATAAGACTAACATGTTGAGAGCTCAAATCACCGGGTTCAAGCAAAGGGATGAGGAATCATTATATGAAGTATGGGAGAGATTTAAGGACACTTGTCACTCTTGTCCACACCATGGACTTAGTGAATGGTTCCTTGTTCAACAGTTTTGGAATGGCTTATATGAAGACTCACGAAATGTTCTTAATATGGGCTCCAATGGGAGGTTAGCCGAAGTTGATGACAACCAAACATGGGCTAAAATCGAAGAGATGGCGGTTCATAATTCCCAATATAGTAGACCACGAAAGGCCACTAGAGGAGGGAAGCATGAGGTAGATTCTATCACACAATTGGGTGCGCAACTAAGTGCTCATATCGATACCATAAACTTGAAGTTTGAGAAAGCCATGGCCAAGCTTGATGAAGCTTCCAAATCACCCAAACAACATGTCAATGCTATGATGGCATCATCCTCAATTCCAAATGAAGTGTATGAAAGTTGTGGAACCTTGGGACATGATGAAGATGAATGTAGAGGAACAAGTGAATGCTTTCCAAGCATACAAAAATGGTACACCTTATTCCAACTACTACAATGAGAATACCAAATTCCATCCAAATATTTCATACAAGAGCCAAAATGTCCAAACCCCTCAACCCACATACACACCTCCTCCAATGAGAAACCGTACTCAAAGACCATACTACAATCAACCCAATGACCAAGCTTTTGATGTTCAAAAAGCGGTCCTCCAAATGCAAAAGTGTCAACAAGATTTCTTTGCTCAAATACAAAGGGATAGTCAAGCCAAAGAAACTACCATCAACAATATCCTTGCTCACACTAAAATGTTGGAGACTCAATTGTCTCAATTGGCCTCTTCTAGCTCCCAAAGACAAAAGGGACAATTACCACCTCAAGGTAATTCTCCCACAAAACATGAGACCATCAACGTTATCCACTTGAGGAGCGGTACTAGATATGAGGGACCAAAGATGCAAATTGAAAAAGGAACTGTTGAAGAGAATGACAAGCAAAGTGATGTGATTGAACCACTAAAGAGGAATCCTAAGGTGGTAGAAATAACTACCAATGACTCATCAAGGAAGAGAAGTGAAGAGAAGGCTAAAGAAGTTGAGAAAGAGCCTATTGTGATTAGACTCCCATTCCTAAGTTGCCAAGCTAAGCCTAAGTTTGATGAGCAACTTAGAAAGTTCATGGAAATTGTGAAGAACTTGGAGTTTTCTATACCATTCACGGAGCTAATCCATCATGTTCCGGCCTATGCAAAGTACATGAAAGACATCCTTACCAAGAAGAAGTCCATCCGAAAATAGAAACCATTGCCTTACTAAGGTAAGTAGTGCAATTCTATAAGGGAATTCCCCTCCAAAGCTCAAAGATCCGGGAAGCTTCTCCATTCCATGTACCATTGGTGACACCACAATCAACAAGGCACTATGTGATCTAGGTGCAAGTGTGAGTGTCATGCCATATTGGGTGTGTGAAAGACTAGGAGTGGGAGAGCTCAAGTGCACCAACATGACCTTACAAATGGCGGATCGTTCAACAAATAAACCACTAGGGATATGGGAAGATGTGCCCGTGAGAGTTGGGAAGTTCTTCATACCGGTGGATTTTGTCATTTTTTATATGGAGGAGGATTCTAACATTCCAATCATCTTAGGAAGACCTTTCCTACACACCACCGGAGCGGTGATCGATGTGAAACATGGAGAGCTCACCCTTGAAGTAGGTGATTAAACAATCACCTTCAACCTCGATTAGACTATGAGAGCTCCCAACTTATTTGAGCCATGCTTTATGGTTGATCACTATACTCGAAAAGGTGACAAGAAGAAGATGGAACCTCCATCCAAAGAGCAAAGGAAAGATGAAAATCTCAAAGAAAAGGGCAAAGACACACCGCCCAATTGGAAGAAAAATATTGATGATGTTAAAATGGCTCTATTCGGAGAGTATGGAATTTTTCACAACAAGAATGAGAGCTTTCAAAGCTCACCCATGACAAGTTTTGATGAAGGCCTCATTGGCAATGGTAACAAGGAAAGAGAGTTGCTCTTGTCAACTCATGATCCACCCTACATAGGGGAGAAAACGAATGGAGTTTATGGTCTATGGGATGATGAATTTGAAGGATTGGTTAATCCTTACATTGGGAATGTTATGACTCTAGACCAAGGCTTGATGCATCCTTGTCAACACTTTGACTCGGACTACGACAATGAAGACCTTTGCCATGAAAATGAACAAGCCTTTTACTACTTCTACAAGGTGTTGAGCGACATCAACAACACCTTGGCTTTGCCCTCTTGACACCTCTCACAAGAAGGAGAGTTTGGTGGAGTCCTCCCTAAACCACCATTTGTAAATATGCTAACCTCTTAACTTGCATTTCTTTTAACTTGTACATTATTGACTAATTTGTGTGACATGAGAGCAAGTGAGGGAGGAATTTTAATGTGCTTTAAATGTGGAGTGTTTAATGATCAAGTGTGGGGAAGCACATGCCTAGGCTAATCATACCTTTATAATGCTACCCAAGAACAAATGAAGAAGAAAAGAAGAAGACTTGACACGGGGAGAAGATCCCCACGAGCAGGCCTGATCCCGTGGGGACTGGGAAAGGGTTGAAAAACGAAAAACTACTCTGTAAGGGAATATGCCCGACCCGACCTCAAGTCGAGCGAACCAGTACTCAAGACGCTCGAGCTCAACTCAGGTCGTGGGACTTGGAGAGCTCTTTATTGTAAACATTTGCACTTGAAGACAATCTGCCCGTCTTTAGCACAAGTCGAGCGAGCCATCAGCAAATCCGCCTGACTTGCCTTCAAGACGCCCCTCTCCAAAGCCCTTCAGAAAGTTGATTTTACACTGTCCAAAAATCCGCCCGACTCCACTCTGAGTCGCCCGTCCCGACCAGCTTTATCACTAAACACGGGACCAAAACCCCTCTTCTTCATTTCATTTCACTTCATTCAAATACAAACACCATTATTTCCCTCACTTCAACCTTCAAACCCTCATCCAAAAACAACAATATCTCATCAAAATTCGCCCAAATCAAGTCTAAACTTGCTCAAATCAAGAACAAATCACTCCTTCATCAACATAAGACAATTCAAACAACAATTTCTTCACAAAATCAATCAATTTCTCTAGGGTTAGGTGAAAATTCGAAAAACCCCAAATTGATTGAGCATTCGATTGAAACTTGAAGAAGAAAGGAGCATTCAAGCATTTACTTGGTGTGTTGATGCTACTTTGAAAGGAGGAAAGCAATGGCAAGGACCAAGGGAGGAATCAAGGCAACAAAAACACCAACAATGTCTAGAAGGCAACAAGCTCTAGCATCCAAAGCAATGGTCTTGGTATAAAGGGAGGAAGCTACTACTTCAACCATCAATGTTATTGAGGAATTTACTACTTCTACCCCGGAAGTGGAACAATTGAAGAATTATCCGGAGGTAACTTTCTTATCCGATAGTCATAGGAATGCGTTCGAATCCCTAGCCAAGAAGAAGATTGTAGCTGAAAATTTCATATGTCAAGATGCTTTGAGTAAGTTGGGTGTCCTTGAACAAATAAAGGCATTTTTTGAGTCCATGGGGTTAGCAACCCTCTTTAAAATGAATGAATTGACATACCCCTCCTTGACTTTGGATTTCATTAGTTCCTTGAGGGAGTATAAGATTGAGACTCGAAACTATGTAAAATTCTGTCATGAAAACAAGACTAGAAGGATGCTCAAAGGTGAATTTGGTAAAGTGTTTGGGCTTAAGAGACATGACTAGTTCACAAAGAAACCGTTGGAATTTAATGCCGAACCAATTTGGCTAGCTATCTCCGGTCGTAAGTTCACTACTTTCAAAGAGTGTCATGCCTTGTACATTCATCATCCGGGTATAAGGTGTTGGCACAAGTTCGTGGCAAACACTTTGATTGCTAGGAAGGAAGCCAATCACTTGACGGAATTAGACTTTGTTTACCTTGAGTCTTTCTTGAATATTGGTGGGAAACCCAAAAATGAGTATAATGTTCTTCAACTATTGATCAAGAGATGGTTAGAAATTTAGAATGGGAAAGAAGGAGCGACTTTCATTGTTAATGAAGGTTTGGTGACGAGGTTGGCAAGGCATTTTAACCCGGATTTCAACAAGGAAAACACTTATAAAGCGGTTAAAGAGTGCCACCTTCTTGACTTGAGCAATTTGATTCACAAGTTTCAATGGGTCAAGCATGATAACTTGGACCATACCTATGAGTGGTTAATCAAGGATGCTAACTCCATTATCTTACCAAGCAAAATTTGTCGCATCTCCACCCACCGGACCAACTACCATATCCCCATTTCCAAGCAAGCCGAGACCATCATCAAACAACAAAGAAATCAAAAAGAAGAGCCCTCCTCCTCCATTGTTACACCACCTTATCCATTTGCCTACCAAGAGTTCAAACCAAGTGATGTTACGGTGGGCAATGACTACTTGACCCAACTAATGCAACATATGCATAGAGAGGCTCACAATGATCGGGTGAATGCATATTACGCCCAATATCCACCCCTCTACCATCTTGCTATGCAAAGACTCCTTGATCCTTCGAGTTCTTTGCCGGATTGGGTGGATAGGAAAGTGTTCTTTCCTAATGCTTCTCAAGATGAAGAAAGGGGTACAAGAGGAGAGGAGGAAGTTGATGATGAGAGCGGGGAATGTTGGAGTGAGTGTCCTCCACAATAGTGCGTTTACATATTAAATCTCGTACAAGGAATATAAGGGATTTATTTTATATATTTGTCAGTTGATTAACGTTTATCGGTAACGCTCGGCTGACTAGAGTTTGACGTTATTGTCGTGTGACGACGGTGATCAACGGATCCCTTTAGATCACACCTATAGGATGACGCCCAAATTGGAAATATTAATTATTTGTATACGATACAATTTAATTAATTCCTTGTATTAATTGACTTTTAATAAGTCGTGTGAATATATTATTTGATGACGGGTTACGAACTCGGGCCAAGAGGATTTATTATTTTATTATGTGATAATTAATTAACAAATATAAATTAGAATTAATTAATTAATTAATTGTTAATTAATTAATTTTATACGATATGTGTGTATTTTTTAGGGGGAAGTAATTAGCTAATTAAACTTACAAGAGTTTGTAAAATTAGTAAGTTTAATTAGCTAATAGAATCTTATGGGGCACATTTTATATTAATAAAATGGTCTAATAATACTTAAAATTTGGATGAACATTATTTGTTAATTTATATTATTCAAGTGTTAAATAATCAAATTAATATTTAATTATATGAGATAATTAAATACTGGACTTATAAGCATTTGTGGTACAAATGTCGGAAATCGAAATGGACCCAAAATTTCTTACATGTGTCAACTAAATGGTATGTTGATAGTCAACAAGTGGTTAGGTCTAACCCACTAACAATTGTGTTCATTTCTTTATATTTCCTTACCTATAAATACCACCCTATACACACATTTACAAGGATGATTTTTAGACCAAAAAATCCTCAAAAATTACTCCCTTGGTCGTGCCTATTGAAGAGAAAAAGAAAAAGAAAAAAAGCTTATTTTGTTCATATTTTCTCATCAAAAACTTGATCAAATTGTTGATCATCATCAAAAATAATTCACAAAACTATGATACATATAAACTAATATTATTAGTGTAATAATATTACATAGTATACAAGGTTATCCTACTATTTATCAAGTTAGTAATTATTAGGATTTTTGGGTTTAATCTTGGGTGCATCCAAAGGAGATCACCTAGGTTGGTGATTTGGGTATTGGAGGATCATCCACATAATATAAGCTCAAGAAAAACATCAAGGAAGGAGTCCTTGAGTTGTGCTCAAATATTTTCAATAGCAATATAAGAAAATTCTTCTTATATGGTTTTATACCATCTTTTATGTTGTATAGTTTTGCATGCATGTAGATTTAGACCATCACATAAAATTAGCTAGTAATTTTATTATCATGAGATGAGTATTATATGGTCTAAAATACTAACAAGTGGTATCAGAGCATTGTTACATACATGCATGTAGTTATAAGACGATTTTATGAATTTACGAGATAAATTAATAAAATTTGATATTTTGTTATTAAAATTAGTTTTATCACAAAATATAGTCTTGCATATATAATCTGGTCTTAAAATTATATGGGTTGAAAATTTGATTTTTGTAATATTTAATCACTTATAATCATTTTTTATGACTTAAAATGGCATAAAATTGAGTAAAAATGCACTAAAATTAATTAAGAGTTAATTAAATCATGTTGCATGTTAATTTTATGAATATTTATTTATAAATAACCATGTGCATGTTCTATTTATAAGAAATAGAAATTTTAAATTAATGTGATTAATTTAGGTGGTTTATTGATTTTTATTTGATAAAAATTGGTAAATAATGGTTATTTTACAAATAAATATTTATTTAATTTTTGGGCTCAAAATTTTTTGATTTTTGCCTCCTGAAAATTGTTCCAAAATGTACAAAAATTTAGTCAAGTCGTTTCAATTTTTATTATTTAATTTAGAATTAAATCGTAAAAATTGTCGTTTACCCAGAAAATAGAAAAGTTGTTTTAAATAAATTTTAAAACCACAAATTTTCATATGCATGTCATTTTGGTGAAAGACTAGAATGTACAAAAATTTAAAATTTAATTTTCCATAAATATTTTAATTAAATGGAATTTTTCCATGATAATTATGAATTATTGTGACATTTTTGTTATAAAGTGTGTTTTAAACCCATATTATTTCAAGATAATTAGTGTGAATAATTATTTTGATTTTAGACCAGATTAGTGTGATAAGTCAATATTAAAATTGTTTTAAGAATTGATTATGGATTTTTTAATGGTAAAAATTCCGTCAAAGCAAGCTCAAATAATCATTGTTGGTAAGTTGGACGATTTGGCATGGCATTTTACATAATGCAATTTTATTATTCATATGGATGAATGGTTTTTTAGTATTTCAATTTTTTAATTTTACCTAATATGGCCATCGGTAGAAGTTTGTATTTTCCGTAATGTAAGGGAATATCGACTTGTTTTTTAATTAATTGCGATTTCGCATCGCCCTATTTGTAATTAATTAATAGTTTTTATTTTTATTACAAATTGTATAATAGGATATTGCTATGTAATTTAATTATTAGTAGTTAAATGAAGCATCTAAACGGAGTTTACATAAAGACGGTGTTTTTGGAAAGGAGTTCCAAAGTCTAAGAGAAGGAGGCCAATTTTATGAAGACTCAAGGGACCAAGGAGTTGGTTTGCGAAGTGTAATAGTTTAAGTTAATTAGATTAACTAGGTGGCCATATTAGGATTTGTTGTTTTATATTTATGCATTCATGCCAAGTCGTCACTACATGTATTTTATTTTGTTGTTATCGATTTAATTGTATAGCATTCACCAATTTAGTTCACTTAAAAGTGATAGACAATTAAATTGATAAGATCTCCCACATTTAAAAATTGAGATTAGCCTTACCAAGTATTAGCACCTATGAATCCCTTCTTCATTAGAGGTAGGTTCGGATCACCGAGGTACACTCTTTTTACGTTGGGTAAGTAGGGTAATAAAAGTTATTACGCGTGAAAATTGGTTGGACTCAACGGGATTAATATGGGTTGAATCGGTCCACTGTGCCCATATTTAATTCTGGGGCTAAAAGATAGATTTTAAGAAAATCCGTCGACCAAGAGTTCTAATAGTAGAATCAGTCAAAATTGTTGACTCACCAAATTTATATAAATATGGGTTGAATCGGTCCACCGTGCCCGTGTTTATATAAAGATGGATCTTGGAATCATTTATATAATTCAGTGGGAGATCATTATATAAATGGGAACTTGTTAAAATAGTTTTACAAGTAAAAATGTTTAAACGATAAATGTTAATTTTCCTTTCATTTCCTTTTGTAGTAATCACGATGGCTTCTACTAGTCAAACCGCAACTATATGTTTTAAAAGCCGACGGTAGTATTTTTAAAGATTGGGAAGAACAACTTCGATTAGCTGCCGCAGGTGATGGCAAATTACGCTACCTAGTCGATCCCTATCCCACTTGACCTAGTTCTAGGGCAACTGCCGATGTAAGGGAGGCTTTTAATGAATATCAAACAGAATTTGCTGCTGTAAAAAATATTTTGATTTTTGCAATGGATCCTGCCTTACAAAGGCAATGCGTCAAATTCCGAAATGCTCATGAAGTATTCTCGAGGCTTTCTACAATGTTTTCTCAAGTCCCGAGGATAATTCAATATGACACCGCAGTTCGTTTCTTTGAGGCTAACCTGAAAGATGGGCAACCTGTGAGTTCACACGTACTTAAAATGATTGAGTAGGTGGAAACTCTAGATGGATTGGGATATAAGATCCCTGATGAGCTTGTGGTGGACCGAGTGCTCCACTCTCTCTCAAATGTCAAAGGATGTACCCAATTTAGGGTAAATTATAATATGACAAACATGAAGAAAAGTCTTCATGAGCTCCATTCTCTGCTTGTGCAAGCAGAGAAGGACATGCGGATGGGATTGAGTGGGAGTACGAGGAGGGATGTACTTACGATTAATGTGAAGGGGAAGAAGGAGTTTAAGAGGAATGCAGGTAGGAAGCCCGTACAGGTAGAGGGCAAAGGTAAGGCTATTGCGAATAGCTCTACCAAGCCTAAACCTAAGAAGGGTAATACTCTTAAATATACTTATAATTATTGTAATAACAAGGGACATTGGAGACGTAATTACTCCAAATACTTGGATAACATCAAAGCTGGCATTGTGAAGCCAACATGTAATTTCTCAACCGAATCTTTTATGATAGACATAAATTACGCTTCAAATACAACTTGGGTATTAGATACTGGTTGTGGTTCTCACTTGTGTAATCACTTGCAGGGCCTAAAAAGCGTAAGGAAGCTAAACAGGGGTGATGTTGATCTCCGAATGGGTAACGGATCTAAAGCA
This sequence comes from Silene latifolia, assembly GCF_048544455.1. Classification (NCBI taxonomy): domain Eukaryota; kingdom Viridiplantae; phylum Streptophyta; class Magnoliopsida; order Caryophyllales; family Caryophyllaceae; genus Silene; species Silene latifolia. Next base: position 46,720,272 of record NC_133531.1, read on the forward strand.
GTCGTCGTTTCAGTAGGAACCTATGTACTTAATTTAGCTTCGGGTTTGCAGTTGTTTCCAAATAATTGTTATTTTGTACTGACGTCTAGAAATATAATATCAGTATCTGTGTTAGACGCAGATGGTTTTATTTTTGTAATTAAAGATAAATGTTGTACTTTTTCCCTTAATGAGATTGTATATAGCCAAGCTATTTCAATTAATGGTATTTATATTCTAGACACTTGCAACAATGTTTATCATTTAGACAATAAAAGACTCAAAACAGGTGATCCCGATCTATCTTATTTACGGCATTGTCGATTAGGACATATCAACGAGAAACACATTTAGAGACTAGTGTCAACTGGTATAATTAAACCTTTTGATTTCGAATCATTTGGCATATGTGAATCTTGTCTTCTTGGCAAGATAACTCGTGCACCTTTTCTAGGAAAAGGATCTCGAGCTAGTGAGTTGTTGGGTTTAATACACACCGATGTATATGGTCCAATGACTATCACTGCTAGAGGCACTTATGACTATTTCATTACTTTCACCGATGACATGAGTTTAGGAAATATCGGTATACTTCATCAAGAATTCGGATTATAACGAAATTATAATTATGAAAATACGAGTCATAAATGAAATTACATAAACAAAAGTAGAGATTAGAATCAACCTTTGGTCCTAGCAATTTGGCCTAAGAACAATATCGAGATCGATATTCTCCTAATTGTTGCACCCAAGATGCTATGAGATATGCCTCTTTTCTTTGCTAGAATAGATCCCTAAAATTGTTAATTATTTTTAGGGTTTTTGTTTTTGTGATGAGTGAATTAGGTTAAAGAAAACCAAGTAAGTAAAAAAGATCTCCCTCCTCCCTATTATAACCGAGTAAGAAGAGAAAAGAGGAAGATTTTTCTTTCTTTTTTTCTTCCTTTGACCGAATAACCCACCCAAAAATAAGGAGAGAAATCTTCTTATTATTGGTAGTTATTTTAATGTATAAAATGTGTGTATATTTTATCAATTGTCAATTATGTCGACATGTATTAATAAGTCCACACATAACAATTTGCAGTAGATTTATTAATACCGGTCTGTCAACATTTATTATGACAATATCGTATAATATATACATTAACTATAAATATCGCATTTTTATATTTTGCTTATTAAATATAACCGTTTATTTTTAATTACGAATTAACATCTTAATTCGTTTAAGCTTACATTATATATATTAATTAAATATAACTGTTTATATTCAATTTACGAATTTACAATTAATTCGTCTCAGCTAATATTATTTAATTGTATTAAATAATCGTCTCATCATCACATTGACTAACCTTTTAGTAAAAAACATGGACTAACCGTTTAGTTATATAAGGCATCAATGTGATTATATTTTCGTATAATCATATCTCTCAAACACATCCTTTAGGTGTGACTTTTAGGGACCAGTTGATCACCGCCATCAGTATGATAATAACGTCAAACTTCTAGCAAGCCAACCGTTATTAAGTAAACGTTAATCAACTGATAAAATACTAAGTATACCCTTGTGAACCTATAAGAGATTTATATACGTTATCACACTAACTGTGGAGGACACAAGCTCCAACAAACTCCCACTTGTCCTAACAAGTGTATGTGCGATAACCGATTCTGATATCCTAAAATTTCTCCCACTCAATGTAAAACAATTTGCAAAATCCGTATTCACAAAGGTCGTATTTTACAAGAGATCAATATAAAGAGTGGTTTTCCCGACTAGAGAGTAACTTAACTGATAAACGAATCATCATTCGAGCATGCCCATGCATTTCAGTTACAACTCCTCGAGTGGCCCTGAGAAATGACTAAACCTGATAAAGGTTGGATATTTTCTTCAACTCGAATCCTGCAGATATAAGCACAGTATGAAATGACCCAGTGAAAATCTGCTTAGCCTCCTATTACGGTCGACCATGAGAAAGAAACCAAAGTCACCCAAAAACTGCCTTAATCTCAAGAGACAGTCAATAGTCAAAAGAATCGACTCTAGGAATACAATGGACGTCCAATCCACGACCTGGCACTGAATGTTTTTAAACATTTAGGACTCCATTATGTTGTCACAATTTGTCCTACGAGGTATCGTTATAACACGCATCTGTGATCGATCAGCCAACTGTTTGACTTATGGCTCGTTGAACCCACCATCAATCAACTTCACAATATAATAGCCAGAGTTATCAGCTCACGTAGGCGATTACGGACCAAAACAAATATAATGTAATTTAGTTCACTTTGTGGCATTCAATGTTGTCGTACAATCCACATGAAAAACAAAATATGAAATAAAATGTTGAAGTTATAAATAGCATATGGAAAAAGAAAATGTATCGAATCCATAATCAACTAATACAACTCAGGAACACGTTTAATTCCCATGGAAATAACGTGCCCTTCATGCTTATCATATTTAAATGGTTTAGTGAGAGGGTCCGCGATGTTGTCATCCGAAGCAATCTTGTCAATCATTATCTCCTCTTGCTCCACGTAATCACGGATCAGGTGAGCCTTCCGATGTACATGTCTAGACTTGTTGCTAGACTTAGGCTCCTTAGCCTGGAAGATGGCACCTCTATTGTCACAATAGATAGTGATTGGGTCATTCGAACTAGGAACTATGGTTAGTCATTGTAAGAATTAACGAATCCATATAGCTTCCTTTGCTGCTTCTAAAGCGGCATAGTACTCGGATTCAGTAATAGAATTTGCTACAACTTCCTGTTTGAAACTCTTCCAGCTGACCGCAGCACCATTAAGAATAAAGACGAATCCAGACTGAGATTTCGAATCATCTCGATCTGTTTGGAAGCTAGCATCTGCGTAAACAATTGCACATAGCTTAGTATCACCTCCATAAGTCAATACCCAATTCTTAGTCCTCCGTAGGTACTTAAGAATGTTTTTAACAGCAATCCAGTGAGTTTCACCTGGATTATTTTGGTACCGACTCGTCATACTCAATGCATATGGCACGTCTGGACGTGTGCATATCATGGCATACATGATTGATCTTATGGTTGATGCATAAGGAACACGACCCATGCGTTCGACCCCTTCAGGTGTCGTGGTTGACTGAGACTTGCTCAAATGCATCCCAGACGTCATTGGAAGGTTCCCCTTCTTGGAGTTGGTCATGATGAACCTTTCAAGAATCTTATCTAAATAAGACTCCTGACTCAGTGAGAACATCCGTCGTGATCTATCTCGATAGATACGGATTCCCAATATGCGTTGTGCCTCACCCAGATCTTTCATCTGGAAATGGTTCTTCAACCATCCTTTTACCGAAGATAAGAGAGGAATGTCATTCCCAATCAAGAGTATGTCATCGACATACAATATCAAGGAAACAATCTTTCTCCCACTTGACTTGATATATAAGCATGGTTCCTCGATCGATCGAGTGAAACCATACTCTTTTATCACCTGGTCGAAACGATGATTCCAACTCCGAGAAGCTTGCTTAAGTCCATAAATGGAACGCTTAAGCTTCCACACTTTCTTAGGATTTTCAGGATCTATGAAACCTTCGGGTTGTACCATGTACAACTCCTCCTCCAAATAACCGTTTAAGAAGGCGGTTTTCTCATCCATTTGCCAAATTTCATAGTCATGAAAAGCGGCAATCACTAAGATTATCCGAATGGAAAGCCGCATAACTACGGGTGCAAAATTTCATCATAATGCAATCCGTGCACTTGAGTGAAAACTTTTGCCACTAGTCGTGCTTTATAGGTATCTGGTTGCCCGTCTACAGAATGCTTTATTTTTTAAAGCCATTTGCACTGAAGAGGTCGTACCTTGTTAGGTAAATCAACAAGATCCCATACGTTATTCTCATACATGGAGTCCATCTCGGATTGCATGGCTTCAAGACATCGCTTTGAGTTGGAACAGGCCATGACACCTTTATAGGTAGCGGGTTCATTACTCTCTATGAGTAAAACGTCATTTTCCTCGACCATACCAATGTATCTGTCTGGAGGATTAGAAACTCTACCCAACCTCCTAGGTTCCTGAGGAATATTAACCGTATCATCAGTTGAAGGAACAACTTTCTCCATCTGTTCCTCGGTTGTTGGTTCTTGAACCTCCGACAACTCGAAGGTTCTATTACTTGACTTGTTCTCGAGAAATTCTTTCTCTAAGAACTTTGCACTAGCCGCAACAAAAACTCGATGTTCGGTAGGCGAATAGAAGTAATGACCAAACATTACTTTTGGATAACCAATAAAGTATGTCTTGACCGATCGCGGGCCGAGCTTATCCTCGTGTCTCCACTTGACATAAGCCTCGCAGCCCCAAACCCGAATAAAGGACAAGTTAGGGACCGTTCCCTTCCACATTTCATATGGAGTCTTGTCGACAGCTTTATACGGACTTCGGTTATGTATAAGAGCAAATGACAAAGAGCAAAACCCCATAATGAATCCGGTACTACCGTGTGACTCATCATGGATCGAACCATATCAAGTAGTGTTCGATTTCTCCGTTCGGACACACCATTTAATTGAGGTGTTCCAGGTGGAGTTAATCAGAAAACTATTCCACAGTCTTTAAGGTGTTGATCAAACTCATTTGAAAGATATTCGCCACCCCGATCTGAACGGAGTGCTTTAACCTTTCTTCCCAGTTGGTTCTCAACCTTATTCTGGTATTCCTTGAATTTTTCAAAGGACTCACTTTTATGCTTCATTAAGTAGACATATCCGTATCTACTTAAATCATCCGTGAAAGTGATAAAATATCTATAGCCGTCTCTAGCGGTGACTGACATAGGTCCACATACATCAGTATGTATGAGTCCTAATAGGTCACTAGCGCGCATTCCAACACCTTTGAAGGAAATTCGAGTCAATTTGCCGATAAGACATGATTCACACGTGCCAAACGATGAGAAATCAAATGTGGAGATAGTCCCACTCTCAATGAGTTTCTTTACACGTTTTTCATTTATGTTTCCCATTCGACAATGCCATAGATAAGTTTGATCTTTGTCACCAACCTTTAATTTCTTATTATTCACATGTAATATATCTATGGTTTGATCTAAGATATAAATTCCATTCATGGAAACTGCTTTGCCATAAACCATTTCATTAAAAGAGAAAATACAGCTATTGTCCTTTATTGAAAATGAAAAACCGTCTTTATCAAGTACGGAAACAGAAATAATATTCTTAGATAAACTGGGTACATAGTAACAATTATATAAATATAACTCAAAACCACTAGGGAGGTGGATTACGTATGTTCCCATCGAGACTGCAGCAACTCGTGCTCCATTCCCGACTCGCAGGTCCACATTACCCTTTGCGAGGGGTTTGATTTTTTTTAGGCCCTGCAAATGATTACACAGATGAGAACCACAACCAGTATCAAGTACCCAAGTTCCGAAACTTGCATGGTTAATCTCAATCATATGAATATAAGATGACATACCAACAGGAGTGACGCGGCCTGCTTTTATGTCCTCACGGTACACGGGACAGTTCCTCCTCCAATGCCCAGTCTTGTGACAATGGTGGCACTCAACGTTACCGTCCTTGCTCTTTGCCTTGCCTAGTGAGCCACTAGTCTCACCAGGCCCACTCTTACCGTTTCCTGACTTTTTAAACTTTGGCTTTCCTACATTTAGGTCGCCGTGAGCTTTGCCCTTACCCTTATTCTTGTTGAAAATCATAAGAACATCTTGCTTCATGCTCCCACTCAATTTCATATCCTTCTCGGTCTGTACGAGAAGTGAGTGTAGCTCATGAGGACTTATCTTCATGTCATTCATGTAGTAAGTTGCCCTGAAGAGGGCAAAACCATCATGAAGTGAATGAAGCATACGGTCAATGACTATGCTCTCACTAATTTTGCAATCAAGTGCCTATAGCTTCTCGACATTCTCAATCATGTTAAGAATGTGTGGGCTAACCGGTTGGCCCTTCTGGAGTTTCGCATCAAAGAAGCGACAAGTATGCTCATAAGTAACGATTCTCGGTGGTTTTGAGAACTCATTAGTGAGCGTGGTGAAAATCTTGTTTGCACCTTGGGCAATGAAGCGTCTTTGCAAATTGGTTTCCATTGCAAAAATGAGTACGTTCTTTATCGCACCCGCTTCCATAACGAAGTCACTATAAGCAATTGACTCGTTAGCTCTTGCATTGGGGCCTGGGTTTGGCGGTATTGGCTCAGTTAAGTAATTGAGCTTACCGTCAGCAATGGCAGCATTCCGTAATGATGCCTCCCGATCCATAAAGTTGGACCCGTCATTCTTCAGTCGTGTGAACTGATTCATGTGGTCCATGAAAGCTTTTAGCCAGGACTCGCGTCCAAGTGTGGCACTTGGCATAGGGATTTCGTTATTTCCATCCATTTGTTGTAAGCAGTATTATCAATATAAAACGAATTCTACACTGCGAAAAGAAGAATAAAAATATAATAAGCATACTCATCGTTATGATTTAAGTCTAATGCAAAACTGTTTATAAAGCGTAGACTCAAGCATTTATACAATTGACCTCCCTCAAGAATTATATAAATAATCACAAGACTCAATTATCTGTAAATTGATAAGCCAGCCTTTTGGCTAATTCTACTTTTAGAATTCTTGGTCGATAAATTTCTGTAAATTCTATCTATAGTCCATCATAATCTCGAGAAACTCTTCGGATTATAATGTTGAGGTAAAATAAGTCAACACAAACTACTTACCCAACGTAGAAGGGGTCATATGGAGAGTAAGATCTTATATGCCTACCGACGAAGAAGGGATTCATAGTTGTTTGGCCTTATAAAGACTAGTCTCAATTTAGGTTTTAGAGGATGATCCCATCAACTTTATTTTAATTCATTTTAAGTGAACTAATATCTAGCATGCGAGAATGAATAAACTAAGATGATGGCTTAAAAATGTGTGACATCTTTATGTCCATGATAACTAACATCCAAACTATATGAGTCAATTTTTATGCATATAAGTAGTAGGTGGTTTGGTTTAGGTGAATATGATGCACTAACTATCAAGCGAAGAAAAGCAATAAGAATGGAAAAACGTAAAACTAAAACAAAGTCCTGGTGTGGCCTATCTACCAAAATGAACATAAATACAACTTTGGAATCCTTCCTAGGACCCGAGAAGCTTTTCTTGATGTTCCATCTTTGTCCATGTAGCAGGAGTGAGCAATCCAATCTCCATCTTTAGTCTTCTCAAAATTACAATTAATAAATTACATAATGAACCTATTTACATTCTAATTTCAAAAACATAATACTAAAGAAAATTAAAGGAGATTCGAGATCTCAAAATTACATCAAAATTATGTTTCCATCATTACGAAAACATAATTAACTAAGGCCACACTAGGTAATACAAATTACAACCGATTGAAAAAATACGTAAATTAAACCATTATATTCAACGATTCATTCAACTAAATAAAATGCATCAACTATAAATTAATCATTCAAGACATAATTCCTTAATTATGTAGAGTAATTTATCCAAACCATCTATTTAAATGATCAAATTATGTGACAATTCCTCAATTACTCACAATAATTCCAATCTTAATACATATTAATCTTGTAAGATGAATTAATCCAGGAGTTGAAAGGTCCCAAGTTCAACTACCAGTTGGGGCGATGATCACTTGGCCACTGCAGCCCCCGAAGGGGGTGGCTTACATGGTCCATGTGGTGGTGCGGGAATGCATGGGCCCGGGGGGGACTCAACCCCCTCGTCATCAAAAAAAAAAAGATGAATTAATCCAACATCATTTTAAACCTCTTTAAAATAATTGCGTATCTTTAATTTGTGAACTTTTTCACAACAAACAATTATACATTATAAATTTAATGTATAACAGAAACGGCCAAAACAAAAAAAAAATTATTTCTCTCGGCATAAAAAAAACGAAAAACAACCCCTTTTTTTTTTAAGCTCTCGGCCTAATAAAAAACGAAAAAAGCCCTTTTTTTTTATCCGGTATTTTGCCCAAATTTCGAAAAGAAAAAAAAAAGAATTTTTTTCTGCTCTCGGTATGTTGCCAAAAAAAATTGAGCAGTTTTTTTTTTCTCTTTCTTTTCGGCATTTAGCCCTAAAATCAAAAAAACTGTTTTTTTTCTTTTCAAGAAAAACAACCCTTTTATAATGAACAAATTTGTTTAATGTTGCTACTAGAACAAGATTAGCATAATCATCAACATTAAAATTAATGAATCATGATCCTAAACAACAATTTAACATCATGTATGCCAAAAACTATATAGCAAAAACAAATTATCATCATAAAACAAAAACAATTCGCATTTACATTTCAATTTAATTCTTATTAAATCAAAACATCTACAAATTTATCATATTATCATCTTAACATATTAAAACAACAATATCAATAAATCAAAATGGAAACAAGGTATCAAAAAATCAAAATTCATCTCGGCAAAAAAAATATTGCTCTCGGCAAAAAAAATTCTCACGGCCGAATTGTTTTTTTTTTTCTTCAAATTTTTTTTGTTTAAATCCATTTATGAAAATCATATAAAATAATTTCGTGGCCTATGCTCTGATACCACTTGTAGGAAATATCGGTATACTTCATTAAGAATTCGGATTATAACGAAATTATAATTATGAAAATACGAGTCATAAATGAAATTACATAAACAAAAGTAGAGATTAGAATCAACCTTTGGTCCTAGCAATTTGGCCTAAGAACAATATCGAGATCGATATTCTCCTAATTGTTGCACCCAAGATGCTATGAGATATGCCTCTTTTCTTTGCTAGAATAGATCCCTAAAATTGTTAATTATTTTTAGGGTTTTTGTTTTTGTGATGAGTGAATTAGGTTAAAGAAAACCAAGTAAGTAAAAAAGAACTCCCTCCTCCCTATTATAACCGAGTAAGAAGATAAACGAGGAAGATTTTTCTTTCTTTTTTTCTTCCTTTGACCGAATAACCCACCCAAAAATAAGGAGAGAAATCTTCTTATTATTGGTAGTTATTTTAATGTATAAAATGTGTGTATATTTTATCAATTGTCAATTATGTCAACATGTATTAATAAGTCCACACATAACAGTTTGCAGTAGATTTATTAATACCGGTCTGTCAACATTTATTATGACAATATCGTATAATATATACATTAACTATAAATATCGCATATTTATATTTTGCTTATTAAATATAACCGTTTATGTTTAATTACGAATAAACATCTTAATTCGTTTAAGCTTACATTATATACATTAATTAAATATAACTGTTTATATTCAATTTACGAATTACAATTAATTCGTCTCAACTAATATTATTTAATTGTATTAAATAATCGTCTCATCATCACATTGACTAACCTTTTAGTCAAAAACATGGACTAACCGTTTAGTCATATAAGGCATCAATGTGATTATATTTTCATATAATCACATCTCTCAAACACATCCTTTAGGTGTGACTTTTAGGGACCAGTTGATCACCGCCATCAATATGATAATAACGTCAAACTTCTAGCAAGCCAAACGTTATTAAGTAAACGTTAATCAACTGATAAAATACTAAGTATACCCTTGTGAACCTATAAGAGATTTATATACGTTATCACACTAACTGTGGAGGACACAAGCTCCAACAATGAGTAGATATAGGTATGTCTACTTAATGTGGTATAAAGTGAAGCTTTTGACAAGTTCAAAAAATTTCAGAATGAAGTACAAAATCAATTAATAAGAAGATTAAAACATTACGATCAGATCGTGGTGGGAATATTTAAGTAATGACTTTAAAGATCACCTTAAAGGCTGTGGTATTGTATCTCAGTTAACTCCTCCTGGCACACCACAACTGAATGGTGTGGCTGAAAGGAGGAATCGAACTTTATTAGATATGGTCTTATCAATGATGAGTAAAACTGAGTTACCTAACTCATTTTGGAGGTTTGCCATTTTATATGCTATACGCTCACTTAATCAAAGTCCCACTAAAGCAACTGACAAAACTCCATATGAGATATGGAAATGGAAGGTCCCAAATATGCGATACATGAATGTATGGGGATGTGATGCTTATGTCAAGAGCAAGTCTGACGATAAGCGTGCACCTCGTTCTGACAAATGTATTTTTGTAGGCTATCCTAAGGAAACTTGTAGATATTACTTCTACAATAGTAACGAGAACAAAGTGTTTGTGGCTCGTGAAGCTGTCTTTCTAGAAAAAAGAGTTTATTCTAGAAGACAGAGTGGGAGAAAATTTGAACTTGATGAAGTTCAAGAGCCACAAACTGATGTGACGATACAGGAAGTTGTTCCTTCCACGTCTGACTCGGTTATTGTTCCTTCTTAACCTAGGAGGTCAGGAAGGGTGAGTCACCAGCCTCATAGATACCTTGGTGTTATCGAGGATGATGGTGACTATGAGGTATTACTTTTAGAAAGCGACGAACCAAAAACCTACAAAGCGGCTATTACTAGTTCTGACTCTAAGTTATGGCTCGAGGCCATGCAATCTGAAATAGATTCCATGTACGATAATCAGGTGTGGGACCTGGTTGACTTACCAAAAGATGTTGGACCTCTTCAGTGTAAGTGGATCTTTAAGATTAAAATCGGCATGGATGGACATAAAGATGTCTACAAAACTATATTGGTGGCAAAAGGTTTCACCCAGGTTCAAGGTTTACACTATGATGAAACTTTTGCACCAGTAGCTATGCTTAGATCTGTCCAGATAATGTTAGCGATTGCTGCATTTCATGATTATGTGATAAAGCAAATGAATGTCAAGACCGCCTTCCTGAACGGCTTTCTGGAAGAGAAAGTATATATGACACAACCTGAAGGTTTTGTGGATCCTAAAAATCCTAACAAAGTATGCAAACTTAAGAGATCCATTTATGGTCTTAAGCAAGCGTCAAGGAGTTGGAATCATCGTTTTGATCATGTTATTAAACAGAATGGTTTTTCTCGAAGTGTTGAGGAACCATGTTTATACATGGAGTTTAGTGGGAGTAAATTTGTTTTCTTACTTTTATATGTGGACGACATATTACTCAATGGGAATGATGTAGATATGCTTACTTCTGTAAAAATGTGGTTAGGAAATCACTTCCAATTGAAAGATTTGGGAGAAGCTCAGTGCATCTTGGGTAGCCGGATCTATAGAGATAGATCTAAAAGGATATTAGCTTTGAGTCAAGAAGCCTATATTGATAAGATTCTTGACCGATACAATAGGAAAAACTCTAAGAGAGGTTTTCTATCTATAGGCAGTGGGATTACTTTGAGTAAGTCACAGTATCCTACTGAGCCTAAGGATATTGAACGCATGAAATCGATTCCCTATGCTTCCACTGTTGGATCGATCATGTATGCTATGATGTGCTCTCGTCCTGTTTTCTCGTATGCTTTGAGTATGAGGAGTCGTTTTCAGAAAAATCCAGGTGAGAGTCACTGGATAGCCTTCAAGAATATTCTTAAGTACTTGAGAAGGACTAAGGATTCATTCTTGGTGTTTGGAGGAGTATCTGAATTACGTGTAAATGGTTATACGGATGCCAGTTTCTAAACCGATAAAGATGATTTGAAATCCCAGGCTGGTTTTGTCTTTTTGATGAACGGAGGGGCGGTTTGCTGAAGAAGTTTTAAGGAGTCTATGACTGCTGATTCTACAATGGAAGCTGAGTACATTGCAGCCTCTGAAGCTGCGAAGGAAACTGTTTGGATTAGGCAATTCTTAGAGGGACTGAAAGTAGTTCCGACCGCCGAGGATCCTATCACTTTATATTGTGATAACAGTGGGGCAATTTTTCAAGCAAAAGAGCCCAAGTCTAGTAACAAGTCTAGACACGTACTTAGAAAATTTCATGTAATTAGAGATTTAATTTAAAGGAAAGAAATTACAGTCCGTAAGGCTGGGACAACTGACAACATCGCTGATCCTTTAACCAAGTCATTGTCTCAAGCTAAACATGATAGTCTTGTAGTTTCTATGGGATTGAGACGAATGCCAGAACTGTTGTAAATTATACGATATGTAATAATTAAGATATTGTATTTATTATTTCATATATGATAATTACATTTATCGTTGTATTCATATTTTACATCTGAATTTAAATACTTTGTTTAGTCAAAATAGGTTGTAGTGACAACGTCGAACCCTATTAAAGTGAACTGGATTAACATTGTATTTTTGTCCCTAGTTACTTAATGAGGTGACGTCTCGGAGTGACTATATTGTAAGGCGATAGATGACAAGTTCGACTGTCATATGGCCATAGAGATGGTTGGTCGATTACATAGGCAGATTGTGGAGACGATTTGTCGGAAAGTGACCATTTATAGAGTCCTTTTGTTGCTAGGTCGTGGCTAGGATTTCTATTTATTCCTTCGAGTCAATTCTTTAGACTGGCGACTATTTGTCCGAGTTGGTGCGGTTTTCCGGTGGCTTAGGTTTTTGCTCTAGTTTGCGGCGTAAAAGGAGGCCAATGAGCATTTACTGGGTCATTGTGATCTGCATCGAACAAAGAAAATAGGTCAAAGGGATTGTCCACCCATGTCATATTTTATCTCAAGGCCACTCGAGGAGAGGTGACTAGAAACGCGTGGCCACGCTCAGATGAGATCTATAGTATATTATCTGGTAAGACAGTCATTCTCCGGATCGAGGAAACCACTTTATGATATGTTCACTTGCAAGAACGACCTGAAAGACATCTTGCATTAAGTGGGAGATATTATTGGACAAGAGAATTGGTAACGCACACTTGTGTCGGACAAGTGGGAGATTGTTGGAGTGAGTGTCCTCCACAATAGTGCGTTTACATATTAAATCTCGTACAAGGAATATAAGGGATTTATTTCATATATTTGTCAGTTGATTAACGCTTTATCGGTAACGCTCGACTGACTAGAGTTTGACGTTACTGTCGTGTGGCGGCGGTGATCAACTGATCCCTTTAGGTCACACCTATAGGATGACGCCCAAATTGGAAATATTAATTATTTGTATACGATACGATTTAATTAATTTCTTGTATTAATTGACATTTAATAAGTCGTGTGAATATATTATTTGATGACGGGTTATGAACTCGGGCCAAGAGGATTTATTATTTTATTATGTGATAATTAATTAACAAATATAAATTAGAATTAATTAATTAATTAATTTTATACGATATGTGTGTATTTTTTAGGCGGAAGTAATTTTGATACATATAAACTAATATTATTAGTGTAATAATATTACATAGTATACAAGGTTATCCTACTAATTATCAAGTTAGTAATTATTAGGATTTTTGGGTTTAATCTTGAGTGCATCCAAAGGAGATCACCTAGGTTGGTGATTTGGGTATTGGAAGATCATCCACATAATATAAGCTCAAGAACAACATTAAGGAAGGAGTCCTTAAGTTGTGCTCAAATATTTCCAATAGCAATGTAAGAAAATTCTTCTTATATGGTTTTATACCATCTTTTATGTTGTATACTTTTGCATGCATGTAGATTTAGACCATCACATAAAATTAGCTAGTAATTTTATTATCATGAGATGAGTATTATATGGTCTAAAATACTAACAAGTGGTATCAGAGCATTGTTACATACATGCATGTAGTTATAAGACGATTTTATGAATTTACGAGATAAATTAATAAAATTTGATATTTTGTTATTAAAATTAGTTTTATCACAAAATATAGTCTTGCATGTAAATATCTTGTCTTAAAATTATATGGGTCGAAAATTTGATTTTTGTAATATTTAATCACTTATAATCATTTTTTATGACTTTAAATGGCATAAAATTGAGTAAAAATACACTAAAATTAATTAAGAGTTAATTAAATCATGTTGCATGTTAATTTTATGAATATTTATTTAGAAATAATTACGTGCATGTTCTATTTATAAGAAATAGAAATTTTAAATTAATATGATTAATTTAGGTAGTTTATTGATTTTTATTTGATAAAAATTGGTAAATAATGGTTATTTTACAAATAAATATTTATTTAATTTTTAGGCTCGAAATTTTTTGATTTTTGCCTCCTGGAAATTGTTCCAAAATGTACAAAATTTTATTTTCAAGTCGTTTCATTTTTTATAATTTAATTTAGAATTAAATCGCAAAAAATGCCGTTTACCGAGAAAATACCATGATAATTTTGGTGAAATACCAGAATGTACAAAAATTTAAAATTTCATTTTCCATAAATATTTTAATTAAATGGAATATTTCCATGATAATTATGAATTATTATGACATTTTTGTTATAAAGTGTGTTTTAAACCCATATTATTTCAAGATAATTAGTGTAAATAATTATTTTGATTTTAGACCAGATTAGTGTGATAAGTAAATATTAAAATTGTATTAAGAATTGATTATGGATTTTTTAATGGTAAAAATTTCGTCAAAGCAAGCTCAAATAATCATTGTTGGTAAGTTGGACGATTTGGCATGACATTTTACATAATGCAATTTTATTATTCATATGGATAAATGGTTTTTTAGTATTTCAATTTTGTAATTTTACCTAATATGGCCATAGGTAGAAGTTGGTATTTTCCGTAATGTAAGGGAATATCGACTTGTTTTGTAATTAATTGCGATTTCTCATCGCCCGATTTGTAATTAATTAATAGTTTTTATTTTTATTACAAATTGTATAATAGGATATTGCTATGTAATTTAATTATTAGTAGTTAAATGAAGCATCTAAACGGAGTTTTGCATAAAGACGGTGTTTTTGGAAAGGAGTTCCAAAGTCCAAAAGAAGGAGGCCAATTTTATGAAGACTCAAGGGACCAAGGAGTTGGTTTCCGAAGTGTAATAGTTTAAGTTAATTAGATTAACTAGGTGGCCATATTAGGATTTGTTGTTTTATATTTATGCATTCATGCCAAGTCGTCACTACATGTATTTTATTTTGTTGTTATCGATTTAATTGTCTAGCATTCACCAATTTAGTTCACATAAAAGTGATAGACAATTAAATTGATAAGATCTCCCACATTTAAAAATTGAGATTAGCCTTACCAAGTATTAGCACCTATGAATCCCTTCTTCATTAGAGGTAGGTTCGGATCACCGAGGTACACTCTTTTTACGTTGGGTAAGTAGGGTAATAAAAGTTATTACGCGTGAAAATTGGTTGGACTCAACGGGATTAATATGGGTTGAATCGGTCCACTGTGCCCATATTTAATTCTGGGGCTAAAAGATAGATTTTAAGAAAATCCGCCGACCAAGAGTTCTAATAGTAGAATCAGTCAAAATTGTTGACTCACCAAATTTATATAAATATGGGTTGAATCGGTCCACCGTG
Source organism: Silene latifolia (assembly GCF_048544455.1). Classification (NCBI taxonomy): domain Eukaryota; kingdom Viridiplantae; phylum Streptophyta; class Magnoliopsida; order Caryophyllales; family Caryophyllaceae; genus Silene; species Silene latifolia. Next base: position 46,735,646 of record NC_133531.1, read on the forward strand.
CCCGTGTTTATATAAAGATGGATCTTGGAATCATTTATATAATTCAGTGGGAGATCATTATATAAATGGGAACTTGTTAAAATAGTTTTACAAGAAAAACTGTTTAAACGATAAATGTTAATTTTCCTTTCATTTTCTTTTGTAGTAATCACGATGGCTTATACTAGTCAAACCGCCACTATATCTAAAGATTCATGGCTTCGTTTTTGACACCCTCATTTATCGCGGAAAAGTAAACACGTAATTCTAGAATAAAACAGCATGGATATGTTTGTAATAGGTTCATTTGGGTAAAAACCTGTAATTTTTAAAACCTGAACCTGTTATAAAGATATCCAAATTGGAAGGTGTCAAAACATACAAGGTCTAAATAGAAGTTTCGCAACATAACCATTGCTAAAGTCGCGAATAGCAAAGTTATACAACCAAATGTAAAGAGGGAGACATATGTCCCTAAAATGTATGTGACATAAAAAGTGTTTAAGTGTCACAATAAAATAAAGCCAGTCTAGGTCCCAAGGTTACTTTGCTCGCTAGCTCGTCCATGTACCCCATATATGCATCACCTACCTGTCAATCGCATTTTATACAAATACGAAAGCCACAGTCAGTGGGGAGTAACTCCGAGTTCTCCCAGCCACGAAATGTCATAATTAATATAACATGTAAACATAAGAATATGAATATGAATAACACATAGCCTTAGCATATAAATGCTAGACAATCGTGCTTATCATGTGAACAACAATATAACAACACATAGTCCTAGCATGTGAATACTAGACCGACTCATACTACACTATCATGTGAATCACATAACATCTAGGAATCAAAACTCTATCAACCATAGCCGGCTTGAATCTCACCTTCTATGATTCATAGAATCATCAAACAAGAAAGGGCAATATATCTAGAGACAGGCATAATTTACTAGTACAGTCAATAGTCACTTTGTAACTCGAGTCTATACCACGGGGTAGGAAAGCTAGTATTTTGGCTCAGAGGTTAATATGAATAAAACATGGCCAAAACACCTAGTATCTTGGCTCAGAGGTTACATTTAAAACATGGCCAAGATACGACTCAACCCTAATCCTAGACTCACAAGAGACCTAGAGAAATGCGGATAAAACCACCGCACCCAAGACTCATGATAAAACCACATGAGTACCCTAAGGAGTCCACCAAAGGGTTGGCTAGTACTTAAGCTGACCATCTCCTCACAAAATAGGCAGAAAGGTCATGCCCCAGCTTGGATATAAACCCACCAAGCCAGGAACACAAAGGCTATTAAGCTGCAAACATATACTCGTCAAAGACTATAATGACCTATCTATGATGAAGGCCGAAATACTCACCTAGGACCTAGTCCCAGCTAGTCCCAGCTTGAATATTTTAGCCCACACCACACAAGACAAGATACCCAATTAACCATAAAAGAGGCAAAGAGTCCAAACTTGCACACTCAAATGATCATACACACCCTAGCATATGAAAGGTTACGCAAGAGCATATTTAGCTGACAATCCAACAATATCTCCAATATCAATCATAATCCAAATTCCAGCTAACCGTTAATCTCATAATTCATGAGAACAAGCTAAAATGGCAACAAGACAAGAAGACTGAAGTATAAGGCAACCAATTCATCCAACAACCAACATGTGAAATGATAGTCACAAATATTAAGGCATCAACGTAAAACCTCCAATAACCAATCTCACCTAAAAGACAAACCCTCGATCCGAGTCCCGCGACGGGTCATCGGTCAAATCGAGGCTGACTGGTTTAAAACTAGTTTGACCAAACTCGTTCGGTCAATCTGGCTCAGCTCAGAGTCTTGGCCTACTTTGGCCCAAATCACAAAATTTATCACAATATCATTCTCATGCTATTTCCAATTTCTATCATGTGAAAAACGAAAGTAACACATTATCAATCACCTAAACACTTAACAAACAACAAACACAACAGCAACTACTAATGTGACATTAATTCGTCGAGTAACTCGGAATAGTTACCTTAAGCTAGCAAAGAGACAAGCCATAAACTTGAGAAAGCTTCTAAAACCCAAAATTACTCTTCATCTTCAACCACATATGAGGCACCTAAAATAATTATGTGAAAGGACGATATTAACGAATTATCTTTATATAAAATATGAGACGGAAATTAATTTAATTATATTTTAAATAAACCAAACTAGCGTCAAAACAATTTATAGACACGGCTCAAAAGTTATTATGACAACCTCAAACTCGGCCTAACCACCAACTACACATGGCCTCAAATTCGTGACTTAGCTAGGCCACTGCCTAGGCCACAACCAAGCTACAGTCAGGCCACTGCCAGGCCACAGCTAGGCTACGGTTCGACCTCAGGACTAGGGCCATAACTGGCCAGTCGTAGCCACGGTCCATGGTCGCAGGCAGCCCCTGACCAGGCCTCAGGTAGCCCCAGCTCAGGCCGCAACTGTCACCAACGTTCCACCTAAACAGCTACCCATCTCAGCCACTAAAACCCATGCTTAACTGTTCTAAAATCAGCCCACTCAAACACGTTAAAATAGTCCCAAAACAATCCCTACATGTCAGTATACACCGTCTCAACTATAAAAGACAACAATAAGCACCCAAAACAATCCATACATGTCAGCATACACCGTCTTAAATATACCACTTACTAGCTAGCATCCCAAATGATCCCTAGAGGTCAGTATACACCGTCTCAATCATCTCCACTTATCAGTATACACCGTCTCAACTATACAACTGACTAATTAACATCCATAAGGATCCCTATATATAATTATACACCGTCTTAATTATAAAACAGACTAACCAGCATTCGAAATAAACATATTTTACAAGTAATATTGAGTAACCTATCATTGTTACCTTTTTTCGATTGAACTAATCATTTATGACTAACAAATCTTCTACCAGCTCGTCTATTCCAGCACTTACAACCGTCTTATAATAAATAAAGCTGAAAGTATAAATTGCGTTTGTAAAAATACATGACGAAAATGAATTTTACTTACAACGGATTGACAGGAACGATGAAAGCAGCACTATGGAACGAAAATCATTGATAACGGATGACAAACGGAGTGACAGAATCAATTTAAAATTAAAAAAAATTGAAACAGAACGTAAAAGAAGAAAAAAGAAGGAAGAAGAAGAGATGATCCGTGAGAAATGAGGGAGCAGGTAGCTAGCTAGCTATTTATTATACGTACGTTTCTTCGTCGTTAAGAAACTTCGATAGTTATTAAAACCGTTTCGAGTTAAATTCAACCGGTTTAAGTAAAAGTTTCAGTAATAAAACGGAATCAATAATAAATAAATTTAATGAGTGAAAATAAAATAAACTCAGCTAGTTAACGTAAATAATACAATATCAGCTTGAATCGGAATTATTAGCGATTTTTACATAACTAACGGATATTAATAAAAATTGCTAATTTAGTGAAATAAGCTAAAAATAGCTAATTGGACGGTTTTGTTCCCAAAATCCATCTCGGGTTCACTTAAAACAACTTTCATAAGGACTCGTAAAGAAACGGAAATCATTAAATAAATAAACTCGAACTAACTTCAATAAACTCGAACTAACTTTAAATAAACTTATTAATGATTATTAAAATTAACGTATCGAATTATGATGAAATTAATTAATTAGCTAAGCATATATATATATAAATCGTTAAATGATGTAATTAAATTCAAAATAGCAATTAAAAGAATTTTATCCAACTTAATAAAATACGGGGTGTTACAATCACCCCATCTTTTAAAAAGTTTCGTCCTCGAAACTTGAAAGTATAAATGAAAGGTGATAAAAATAAAACTGGAATTGGAATCGGTAACCAAAACATTTTAAAGGTTATTTATCGTAAGAATCAAAATTCTTTCAAGAGCTTCAACTAAAATTTTCCGACGAACAACTCTCTCATCAGAGGAACGGAAGTGTTCTCGTTACGTATTCAAGAACATCACATTCCAAATCAAAGATAAGGTCAAAAAGCAAATCATTTGTATAAATCAAAAATCAAAATACCTTCAAAAACATTAATGAAGAGTTTTCAAAAATATAAGTCTCATTCATGGAACGGAATTGCTCTTGTCGTGCACACAAGAACGCTAACTTTCCAAGTCAGAGACAAATTTAAAACAAAAACTATTCGCCGACAAGCGTAGAACAAGTTATCAAACGTTTCCAATAATTAGTTCTATCATCCGATCAACGTCAAAATCAAAGAAAAAGGCAATCCACTCAAATTTTCTTTTGCGAAAGACAAAATAGAAATGAAGGTTTCACCTTTAAACTAAAAGGGGAGTTAAATTCCTGAAATATAATATTAAACTTTGACAAAGGCATCATAATTAGATCAAAGTGAATAGAAATTGGATAAAATTTACAAAAATCACAGGTTTAGCAACTCAAAACCATGATAAAGAAGTCTATACTCAAAGAACAATTAGAGAATTAAATCGAATTTTCATTTTTTTCCAAATCTTTACCAGTAGGGAAAATTTTGTAATAGTAACATAAAAACATAAATTTTTAACAACGAACCAAAAATGGTAGCTTGAAATATTTAGAAATTGTGCGAAATGAAAAGTAAGTTAGACATCATAGATACAAGTATGCTAAGATGGTTCAAGCTTAACCAACAAAAGAGGTATGATGAACTTCCTAGGGATAAGAATTGAAGTCAAATTTACAAGGATGTCAAGGATAGAGTTTCACAAGATACAAGTGTCAAACTTAAAGGAGGAGCAAGATGAAGCGAGGAAATGAGGTATGAACGGTAACGCTTATGCTCAAGGAGAAAGGAAAATTAGACAACAAGGAAACGCCAGATACTCAAATCTCAAACAACAATGTCATCACTCCATTAAGGAAACAAAGGGTAATAACCAGGTCAGGAAATGATAGGAAATTTAAAAAGGGATATATGAACATGTCAAGATGTGAGACTAAAAGAGTCGAATCATAAAGATAACTAGTTACCAACAAGTAAGAGATATTAGAATTAGGAAGGTATTCAAGACAAGGAAATAACGAGTAAACTTTTATACTTAAGAATCAAATCCAACCAATGTATGAACGAAAGGGAGGAAAACGATTATTGGTACGAAAGAGGATTTTTAAGGCTTAATCAATACGCTTCCTAAAACTTAAGGTTCTCTCTAACAAGGTCACGCCTATTAGGGTATTGTACCTTCATGACAAAACGACCAAATCCCAAACAAGGGTCAAGGTAAAATAAACGCTCGCTTAAGGGGAGATAGACCGGTTAGATACTTCTTCCACCTATCTTATCACATATTAGGATTTCCCTAAAGCAAATCTACCACTCAAGTATAAAAGCATCTCTGTATCTCAAGAACTCGACACAACCTCAATGTTTTAAAAACCAAAGAATAAATTGACAAAGACTTCTCAACAAAGTTCTCAAGAAACAACTAACACCAAATCACATTCCCAATCTATACGGGATTGGTAACATCTAAAAATGGGTTTTCTTCCAAATTCATATTCTAAACTTATCTCATGTTTACTCCTAAGGTGACGACGCTCAACCTACTAAGCTTTCAAATCCCAAACATAAACAACAAAGCCAAGTTCTATAACTTTAATTACATAGGCAACTCATTCCTAACACAAAGAATCCACCAATCGATTATATTCACTTTGTCAAAGAACTAGGTATAAGAATCACTAAGTATGTCTCATCACATTACCTAAGTCTTTCTAACATCACATCCTCTCAAAACCAGGGTTAAGGGTCAGACACAAACAATCTCCTCAAAAGTCGAATTTTCCAACCAAGGTCAACATTCCTCACAAGAAAAAGTACTATCTAATGGCGTTAAGGGAGGATAAGCAAAGAACAAAGGACAAGTTAGGAGTACAAGCGTAGCTTTTAAAGTAAAACAGAAGGGAGTTTAGAAGGAGGATAAGCACCAAGAGATTAAGAATAAGGCGAGATACAAAAAGAACAAGAAACATCTTCAAGGAAGTAGAAACATTCTTCAAAGGTTGAACAAATCTTCAATCCTCAACAATAGGCACTAAATCTTGATCTTCTTAAAATATAAGTGTCCTTTCAATGGAACGGAGATACTCTTGGCGATCACTCAAGAACATCAATATTCCAATTCAAAGACATAAAAATACATTTTTACACCAACAAATGATAAAACTAATTATCAGACGTCTCCAATAACAAGCTTTAACACTAATTGACGTTAAAACCAGTGAAAAACATTAAAATATTTTCAAAACCTTTAGTTCAAATTTTTTTTTTTTTTTTTTATAATAAGGGTAATAACTCCATTAGCTATAGATAAGCTCACGGTCATTGATCCAAGAACGCAACAATTATTAAATGACAATCAACAAACAGGTTAGTACCTAACAAAGAGCAAACACAAAGAGACTACAACATAAGGTCCTAAGTCTACCCATCTTACCCATCTCTCAAGTTTAATATTTTAAGGTCAAGTTATTTATATTGGGGTGCACAAACGTGCCTCGGGAGCAAATATGCTCTGATACCAACTTTGACACCCTCATTTATCGCGGAAAAGTAAACACGTAATTCTAGAATAAAACAGCATGGATATGTTTGTAATAGGTTCATTTGGGTAAAAACCTGTAATTTTTAAAACCTGAACCTGTTATAAAGATATCCAAATTGGAAGGTGTCAAAACATACAAGGTCTAAATAGAAGTTTCGCAACATAACCATTGCTAAAGTCGCGAATAGCAAAGTTATACAACCAAATGTAAAGAGGGAGACATATGTCCCTAAAATGTATGTGATATAAAAAGTGTTTAAGGGTCACAATAAAATAAAGCCAGTCTAGGTCCCAAGGTTACTTTGCTCGCTAGCTCGTCCATGTACCCCATATATGCATCACCTACTCAATCGCATTTTATACAAATACGAAAGCCACGGTCGGTGGGGAGTAACTCCGAGTTCTCCCGACCACGAAATGTCATAATTAATATAACATGTAAACATAAGAATATGAATATGAATAACACATAGCCTTAGCATATAAATGCTAGACAATCGTGCTTATCATGTGAACAACAATATAACCACACATAGTCCTAGCATGTGAATACTAGACCAACTCATACTACACTATCATGTGAATCACATAACATCCAGAATCCAAACTCTATCAACCATAGCCGGCTTGCATCTCACCTTCTATTATTCATAGAATCATCAAACAAGAAAGGGCAATATATCTAGAGACAGGCATAAGTTACTTGTACAATCAATAGTCACTTTGTAACTCGAGTCTATACCACGAGGTAGGGAAGCTAGTATTTTGGCTCAGAGGTTAATATGAATAAAACATGGCCAAAACACCTAGTATCCGGGCTCGGAGGTTACATTTAAAACATGGCCAAGATACGACTCAACCCTAATCCTAGATCAAAGCAGACCTAGAGAAATGCGGATAAACCACCGCACCCAAGACTCATGATAAAACCACATGAGTACCCTAAGGAGTCCACCAAAGGGTTGGCTAGTACTTAAGCTGACCATCTCCTCACAAAATAGGCGAGAAGGTCATGCCCCAACTTGGATATAAACCCACCAAGCCAGGAACACAAAGGCTATTAAGCTGCAAACATATACTCGTCAAAGACTATAATGACCTATCTATGATGAAGGCCGAAATACTCACCTAGGACCTAGTCCCAGCTTGAATATTTTAGCCCACACCACACAGGACAAGTAAGACACCCAATTAACCATAAAAGAGGCAAAGAGTCCAAACTTGCACACTCAAATGATCATACACACCCTAGCATATGAAAGGTTACGCAAGAGCATATTTAGCTGACAATCCAACAATATCTCCAATATCAATAATAATCCAAATTCCAGCTAACCGTTAATCTCATAATTCATGAGAACAAGCTAAAATGGCAACAAGACAAGAAGACTGAAGTATAAGGCAACCAATTCATCCAACAACCAACATGTGAAATGATAGTCACAAATATTAAGGCATCAACGTAAAACCTCCAATAACCAATCTCACCTCAAAGACAAACCCTCGACCCGAGTCCCGCGACGGGTCATCGGTCAAATCGAGGCTGACTGGTTTAAAACAAGTTTGACCAAACTCGTTCGGTCAATCTGGCCCAGCTCAGAGTCTTGGCCTACTTTGGCCCAAAACACAAAATTTATCACAATATCATTCTCATGCTATTTCCAATTTCTATCATGTGAAAAACGAAAGTAACACATTATCAATCACCTAAACACTTAACAAACAACAAACACAACAGCAACTACTAATGTGACATTAATTCGTCGAGTAACTCGGAATAGTTACCTTAAGCTAGCAAAGAGACAAGCCATAAACTTGAGAAAGCTTCTAAAACCCAAAATTACTCTTCATCTTCAACCACATATGAGGCACCTAAAATAATTATGTGAAAGGACGATATTAACGAATTATCTTTATATAAAATATGAGACGGAAATTAATTTAATTATATTTTAAATAAACCAAACTAGCGTCAAAACAATTTATAGACACGGCTCAAAAGTTATTATGACAACCTCAAACTCGGCCTAACCACCAACTACACATGGCCTCAAATTCGTGACTTAGCTAGGCCACTGCCTAGGCCACAGCCAAGCTACAGTCAGGCCACTGCCAGGCCACAGCTAGGCCACGGTTCAACCTCAGGACTAGGGCCATAACTGGCCAGTCGTAGCCACGGTCCATGGTAGCAGGCAGCCCCTGACCAGGCCTCAGGTAGCCCCAGCTCAGGCCGCAACTGTCACCAACGTTCCACCTAAACAGCTACCCATCTCAGCCACTAAAACCCATGCTTAACTGTTCTAAAATCAGCCCACTCAAACACGTTAAAATAGTCCCAAAACAATCCTTACATGTCAATATACACCGTCTCAACTATAAAAGACAACAATAAGCACCCAAAACAATCCATACATGTCAGCATACACCGTCTTAAATATACCACTTACTAGCTAGCATCCCAAATGATCCCTAGAGGTCAGTATACACCGTCTCAATCATCTCCACTTATCAGTATACACCGTCTCAACTATACAACTGACTAATTAACATCCATAAGGATCCCTATATATAATTATACACCGTCTTAATTATAAAACAGACTAACCAGCATTCGAAATAAACATATTTTACAAGTAATATTGAGTAACCTATCATTGTTACCTTTTTTCGATTGAACTAATCATTTATGACTAACAAATCTTCTACCAGCCCGTCTATCTCAGCACTTACAACCGTCTTATAATAAATAAAGCTGAAAGTATAAATTGCGTTTGTAAAAATACATGACGAAAATGAATTTTACTTACAACGGATTGACAGGAACGAAGAAAGCAGCACTATGGAACGAAAATCATTGATAACGGATGACAAACGGAGTGACAGAATCAATTTAAAATTAAAAAAATTGAAACAGAACGTAAAAGAAGAAAAAAGAAGGAAGAAGAAGAGATGATGCGTGAGAAATGAGGGAGCAGCTAGCTAGCTAGCTATTTATTATACGTACGTTTCTTCGTCGTTAAGAAACTTCGATAGTTATTAAAACCGTTTCGAGTTAAATTCAACCGGTTTAAGTAAAAGTTTCAGTAATAAAATGGAATCAATAATAAATAAATTTATTGAGTGAAAATAAAATAAACTCAGCTAGTTAACGTAAATAATACAATATCAGCTTGAATCGGAATTATTAGCGATTTTTACAAAACTAACGGATATTAATAAAAATTGCTAATTTAGTGAAATAAGCTCAAAATAGCTAATTGGACGGTTTTGTTCCCAAAATCCATCTCGGGTTCACTTAAAACAAATTTCATAAGGACTCGTAAAGAAACGGAAATTATTAAATAAATAAACTCGAACTAACTTCAATAAACTCGAACTAACTTTAAATAAACTTATTAATGATTATTAAAATTAACGTATCGAATTATGATGAAATTAATTAATTAGCTAAGCATATATATATAAATCGTTAAATGATGTAATTAAATTCAAAATAGCAATTAAAAGAATTTTATCCAACTTAATAAAATACGGGGTGTTACATTGTTCTTTTATGGACAAATATGTTTTAAAAGCCGACGGTGGTAATTTTAAAGATTGGGAAGAACAACTTCGATTAGCTGCCGCAGGTGATGCCAAATTACGCTACCTAGTCGATCCCTATCCCCCTTCACCTAGTTCTACGGCCAATGCCGATGTAAGGGAGAGTTTTAATGAATATCAAACAGAATCTGCTGCTGTAAAAAATATTCTAAAATGCTCATGAAGTATTCTCGAGGCTTTCTACAATGTTTTCTTAAGCCCCGAGGATAATTCAATATGACACCGCAGTTCGTTTCTTTGAGGCTAACCTGAAAGATGGGCAACCTGTGAGTTTACACGTACTTAAAATAATTGAGTACGTGGAAACTCTAGATGGATTGGGATATAAGATCCCTGATGAGCTTGTGGTAGACCGAGTGCTCCACTCTCTCTCAAATGTCAAAGGATTTACCGAATTTAGGGTAAATTATAATATGACAAACATGAAGAAAAGTCTTCATGAGCTCCATTCTCTGCTTGTGCAAGCAGAGAAGGACATGGGATTGAGTGGGAGTACGAGGAGGGATGTACTTGCGATTAATGTGAAGGGGAAGAATAAGTTTAAGAGGAATGCAGGTAAGAAGCCCGTACAGGTAGATGGCAAAGGTAAGGCTATTGCGAATAGCTCTACCAAGCCTAAACCTAATAAGGGTAATACTCTTAAATATACTTATAATTATTGTAATAACAAGGGACATTGGAGACGTAATTGCTCCAAATACTTGGATGACATCAAAGCTGGCATTGTGAAGCCAACATGTAATTTCTCAACCAAATCTTTTATGATAGACATAAATTACGATTCAAATACAACTTGGGTATTAGATACTAGTTGTGGTTCTCACTTGTGTAATCACTTGCAGGGCCTAAAAAGCGTAAGGAAGCTAAACAGGGGTGATGCTGATCTCCGAATGGGTAACAGATCTAAAGTAGTCGTCGTTTCAGTAGGAACCTATGTACTTAATTTAGCTTCGGGTTGCAGTTGTTTCTAAATAATTGTTATTTTGTACCGACGTTGTCTAGAAATATAATATCAGTATCTGTGTTAGATGCAGAAGGTTTTATTTTTGTAATTAAAGACAAATGTTGTAGTTTTTCCCTTAATGGGATTGTATATAGCCAAGCTATTTCAATTAATGGTATTTATATTCTAGACACTTGCAACAATGTTTATCATTTAGACAATAAAAGACTCAAAACAGGTGATCCCGATCTATCTTATTTACGGCATTGTCGATTAGGACATATCAACGAGAAACACATTTAGAGACTAGTGTCAACTGGTATAATTAAACCTTTTGATTTCGAATCATTTGGCATATGCGAATCTTGTCTTCTTGACAAGATAACTCGTGCACCTTTTCTAGGAAAAGGATCTCGAGCTAGTGAGTTGTTGGGTTTAATACACACCGATGTATGTGGTCTAATGCCTATCACTGCTAGAGGCAATTATGACTATTTCATTACTTTCACCGATGACATGAGTAGATATGGATATGTCTACTTAATGAGGTATAAAAGTGAAGCTTTTGACAAGTTCAAAAAGTTTCAGAATGAAGTACAAAATCAATTAAATAAGAAGATTAAAACATTACGATCACATCGTGGTGGGGAATATTTAAGTAATGACTTTAAAGATCACCTTAAAGGTTGTGGTATTGTATCTCAGTTAACTCCTCCTGGCACACCACAACTGAATGGTGTGGCTGAAAGAAGGAATCGAACTTTATTAGATATGGTCTGATCAATGATGAGTCAAACTGTGTTACCTAAGTCATTTTGGGGGTTTGCCATTTTATCTGCTATACGCTCACTTAATCAAAGTCCCACTAAAGCAACTGACAAAACTCCATATGAGATATGGAAAGAGAAGGTCCCAAATTTGCGATACATGAAAGTATGGGGTTGTGATGCTTATGTCAAGAGCAAGTCTGACGATAAGCTTGCCCTCGTTCTGACAAATGTCTTTTTGTAGGCTTGTAGATACCTCATTTCTGCACCTCCCGCAAACCACCCGGTGATGATTGGGCCGCATGTTTGGTACGCGGAACGATTTGTGACAGTTCGTAAGTTTATCGTCAAGTGATCGCTCAAACATTTATGTCTACCTCTTAATTGTCATCTACGTGCCGATACAGTCGTTTTGGCAGTAATTAGAGTACATTTGGAGTCCGGGCCTAAAACCGTCTTCATTTTCTAAAATGCCGAGTCAGAATGTTCTGGAATGTTCCGGATATTTCTATTCCATATTTTATAAATCTTTTAGTCTTTGGTAAATAATTTCCCGTAATATTCACACAAAATATTAAGGAAAACAAAATTATTCCGTTATTCCATAAACTAAACACGGAAATCTTTCTTCCGCAGGGGGAAACCACTTGGGAAAGGACGCAGCAAGTGTTGCGCCTCTTCCAAGAGACGCAGTCCCTGCGTATTTTTTCGTATCTTTTCATATCTTTTCGAGATTCACTTCCAATGTTTCTCCGAAAACCCTCTTTCCTTCGCGTGATTAGTATAAATAGAGACCTTCGGTCTCACATATTTCTCACGCGAGTGTCCGCCTTTCTCTTCTCCCTTTGCATTCTAGACCACGGTCTTACTTTTTGGCGTCTACGTGCTTGAACTTTCGACCACGTAAGCTCGGATCCTTCTGAGTACCAGCCTCGATTTGCATGACCGACATATTTGACCAACTCCACAATTAATCAACTTAATCAATCTTATTCGTTTTCCTTCTAGAGGGCACTTTCGTCTACATTCTAGTCGAGCATCACTAAACGTATACATAGTTCATCTCGTTTCGTCAAACATGTAATTCTGAGGGTGTAAATCCTTCTTTTAATTATTGTTCTTTATTTTTTGTAATCACAATTGTAAGGTTTATGTCGAAAGTATATCTAAAACCGATTTTTAAAACCATGTTTTAAAACCCTTTTTACGGATTATCAGAAGACAACCGTCGAGAAAGGACGCAGCAACTGCTGCGCCTCTTCGTGAGGCTGCCGCAATTCCTGCTTCCTTTCTTCTTCCTTCGTCTTTTGTCAATTCGTTTGTTTTTTATTTTCTTTCGTTTGTTCATTGTTCATTGACATGATTTAGGCATAATAATTCTAACATGTAATATATTGTTCATCATCACTAGTATTTAATTCGTTATTAAATCCCGACTTAAATCCCTTATAATTCATATTTGTGGGTTTTCGTCATTAAAATCAAACTCGGGTTTTAGAGATTCGATTCATTATTATTGAGTCTCTTGAATTCGTCATTGATATATTTGCATCTATTATTTATCGTCACCATCGTTCATTCGTCATTAATAATTTGTTTAACCTAATTAATTTGTATAGTTTGTTAATTATCTCTTTTAATCTTGTGAATAACTCGTATTAATTAGTTTCCATCCATGTTTATTGTTTTTATGACCTTAATCGCATGTAAATAATCTGTTAATCACTTTCATCCGAGTCAAATATTAATAATCGATCATTAAATTCACCAACGAATATTAACGACTTGCAATTCCGGCTTCACAGCCAGAACTGAACCAAGGAACGGACGCAGCAAGTGCTGCGCCTCTTCCAAGGGACGCAGCTCTACTGCGCCTGTTCCTGGTTGATTTTTGTCCCTGAACTCCCGTTTTACCTTGACCTAGTTTATTAGGTTACGTATTAACTAACTATTATCCGTATTATCACCCTAATTCCTGTTCTTTAATTTATTTATTCATTCTTTCTAAAACCATCCGTTTTAAAAGTATTTCCGACATAAATCAATAAACCCAATGTAATTATTGTAATTTTAATTATTATATTTATTATTGTATTTCTTTTATTGTATCACTTTTTTTTTTGGTGAAAATGTGAATATATATATAAATATAAAAAAACTTCCAATAGTGTTACAAAACAAGTAAGGGATCAAACCCCCACAAAGACAAAAGAAAGCCTAATTAACTCATCTGAGCATACAACCAATCAGTACTCACATTGGCTCCCCAAGCTTAGCTTTAATCCTCCTAGTAACATCTTCCTCAATTCTCTTGGCAACCATTTCTGGACGCAACAAACAACCATTGATTCTTGCATTGTTTTTTTGGTACCACACATAATAATTGTAGGCAGTAAGACAGGTGGCTCTAACTTTCCAAAGGACTGAATTCTGATGCACAGTAGCTAGAGTGATCGTATCAGGGACACTCCCTCCAAACCACTGATTCAGCTGAGCTTTAATTCTGCAGCTATACACACAGTCAGAAAACACATGTTCCACAGTCTCAGTTTGGGCCTCACAGAACATACATAAATCATCAGTGCAATAGGCTAATTTGAAAAGCTTTTCCTTGACATTCATCCCATTATGCATCATCAACCAGGTAACCATGGAATGCTTAGGGACATTCCAATTATTCCAAACAACAGGTGACCAAACTGCTGCAGCCTGTTCAGAGCAAAGCTAGTCATAGCCACTCCTTAGTGTATACCCCTTAGGATGATGTTCCCAGCTTCCATTCACAAACCCGTCTTTAAGTTTCTCTTTCACTTTGCATATGTTCTTCCAAACCCAAGTACTGTCAGCAGGGGGTGTACTCCTTTTATTGTATCACTTGTATGCCTTCACATGTAATCAATCTAAATCTCTACTTCGACCCAATTGTATGATTAAATTACGTGTTTACCGACTTAGTATTAATTCTCACATGTTAGGATTAAAACGTTGGAATTTGCATTGCATGCATATAATCGCCGATATATAGAGTATAGACAATTTCCCTAATCATTAGTAGAGGCCGCTATCGAGGCGGGCGGGATTAGGTGTTCAATCAAAAGAGCTTCCTAATACGTACCCTCACCCCTTACTCTAGATCTCTGTGAACATCCGTGTTCATTGGCATCCACGAGAGTCATTCTAGACATAGAATGCTAAGGGTAACGAGTTCTTAGTGTTCATGTCTCTACTTTGTGTCTTGACATGACACGAGGTATTCGAACGGTTTCCAATTTTCCACAATAAATTGGTGGAGACTCCACAAATGTAAACGCTTGTTCTCCCCCAAGCGCCCCCGTGGGCCCGCGTCCACAGTTTGGCGACTCTGCTGGGGATAATACACTTACGTGTAGCCAAAAGGGTCAAACTTGAACAAGGTTAGGGAATAG
Source organism: Silene latifolia (assembly GCF_048544455.1). Lineage (NCBI taxonomy): Eukaryota > Viridiplantae > Streptophyta > Magnoliopsida > Caryophyllales > Caryophyllaceae > Silene > Silene latifolia. The sequence continues at coordinate 46,750,977 of NC_133531.1, forward strand.
TTTGTACGAGACAAGTGTCGGTTTTCATAACTCGGTCTTCCTAGACCGTTTATTCGGCCTTCCTAGGCCCAACCCAACCCATTCGACCAATCGTCCCGTCTAAACGGTCCTAATTCTTATTTGGGCCTAAGGATGGATATCGATTGACGTCATCCATACCATGGTACTTACTCTTGTTTGTATCAAGTGTTGGAATATGTGTCCTCCGATAATAATGCGATCACAACTGTCGATCATGATGATCACATGTTTAAGTCTCATTTTAAGAATACATGTGGGAATTAATATTTTACAGTCAACTGGTCCACACATATCGGTAATGATTGGCTGACTAGAGTTTGACATTACTGTCGTGCGACGGTGGTGATCAGTTGATCCCCTTAGGTCATACATAAAGGGTAACACTCTTAATTGATTATTTAATTGATCGTATAACGATACGGGTTAATTAAATTACTTAAAATTGACGGACGATTTTGGAAGTAATATTTACGTGTCTCATTGTAATTTGATTAAATTAGATACGGTCTAAGTAATCAAATTGTTTTATTACTTAGATGAAATTTTTTTTTACGGAAACAATTAAAACGGAATGAATAAATTATTATAAATACAGAATGTTGTAGTTTATAATTCGGAAACACTTTTTGGTACGACTAATTATGAATTACTATGTTAATTTTTATAAGTGACATATTTTATTAATATGTTGATTTTTAATTGTTAAAAATACATTTTATACACATAATGTCTTGGAACATGTTACATGTGACAAATTGACAAAATAATGTGTAAAATGGACTTTCCATTTTACACAATATGTACCGAAAATGAGGAGGGAGTATTAAGCTTAATTATGTTAAATATGTTTAGTGGAAAGCATAATCATAAGACCTAAGTACATAGCCTTGCATGCCTAATTTCTTGGGAAGAATTGTAGCTCATGCATTGATCCCTTTTCTCACCTCCTACCCGGTTTCCCAACCATGCAAGCAAAGGGTTTTTACCCTTTTATAATCTCTATTATGAAATAGATAATAACTAGTGTGTTATTATTTTTATTCATTCATCAAAAATAACTTATAGAAGTTTAGAAAGAGAAATTAAAAACTCCAAAATTCATCCTCTCTTGGCCGAAAAATTCAAGAGGACAAAACAATATTTTGGGTCAATTTTAGTAAGATAAATATTGTTCTAGATTCAAATAATATTTATTTTTAAGAGGTTATCTTGGGTATTCATCTTTGGGAGGGATTCTATCCTTGAATCCTTATTCTTCCATTAGTAAGGAAAGCTCAAGAACAAGTGAGTAGGAGAACTCATTTGTGTCCATATATCCGAATACTCAATGTAAGAATGACGATTTCTTCTCTTTTCTAATTATGTTTGCATGCATAAGATCAATATTTAATTTTATGACTAAATTAATTTGTAACATAGATGAATATGTTGAAAAATGAGATTTATAATTTCAAACATCAAGGACTTTCACTACTTGAGAAATGGACTAGGAATCGGCCTTACTCCTGTTTGGTACGAGCCTCTCCACAGACCCTGGGTTTAATTGTTTGGTATGGTAACCCACCCTTTAAACCAAAACCCTTTTAAATGCACTCAGCATCCCGTTATAATGCTTGTATATTGTTTGTACCATACGTGATCACCCTTTTCTAAACAAAGTCATGACGATTTTTTGTAAATTCAAAATCCTTCTTTAAAATGTAAAATTTCGAAACTTGGGCCTAATATTAGCGCAAAACAAGTCGAAACACTGTCCAATTATCGAGTTAAAATTCGGGCCTCAAAACCCACTTCAAAACCTCACTTCGAGTCCAATCCTACAACTACACTAAAGTTGACTAGGACCAACATTTTTCAAACTTTGTCATTTCCTCAAAACTCACTTGACACAAGTGGCACACTCCCACTTCACGAGTCAAAACATTTCTGTTCGAGTAAGCGTGCTAGAATGGTCGATCGTGTTTTGATTCATCGTCGATCTCTTATTCAGTTTCCAAGATGCCTGAAACAAGCGACGTGAACTTCAACCAACTCCAGAATGGTAATGATCAAATCCTAGCCGCGTTAGCTCGTCTCCAAGTTACTCAAGACCAAGTGTATGATCGCCTTGACACCATTGAGGGCCGAATATATGCCATGGAAACGAGGATGCCTCCTCGAGAAAGTGAAATAGCCGATGACTTCGTGAACAACTTCAGTGACGAAAACCCTCCCATAGGTATGACTGCAGGTGAGAAACGACTCCAATACTTAGAGGAGCAATTGATGTATCTTAAAGGGGATGACATTTATAGGGAGAATAATCGCAAATATGAAGCTGTGAGTTCCAAGTTGCCAACCAACTTCAACATGACGGATATCCCGAAATTCAAGGGGCATGAAAACCCATTGAACCATATCCGTGCCTTCAAGGATTACATGTCTATCAAAGGCATTAAACCCGAGATGTTCTTAAGGATCTTTCCTTCATCTCTTGACACCATCCCAAAAAATTGGTTCTACTCGCTAGAACACAAGAAAATCGCTACTTGGGACGATGCCGCAATCGAGTTTGCTAAACAATATGCGGATAACGCTGAAATCCAAGTCAACATGCGCACTTTAGTGGTTCTTACCAAAAATGACAAAGAAGGTTTCACCGATTTCCTAAGTCGGTGGAGGAAGACTAGTACTCAACTTGTTGAACGCCCGGATGAAGCCACCCTCGTGGAGAAATTCGTGGACAATCTAAAGCCCATCTATGCAAATCATTTGAGGTATCAAAACATCAAGACTTTCAAAGACTTGACCGTATTAGGGATAAGGATCGAGGATGACATTCGTAAAGGGCTCTTGTCCAAAACAATAGGTCGTGGATATCAAGGCTCAACAAGTCGTTCTTACGGCTCTACTAGCAAGACTGGTGAAGTTAACCTCCTTGAGCCATCTAAGAAGAGTACCCCTCCAAGGAAATTCACACATCTAGGGGACACGTATTCCAACTCTCTTAAAAGATTGATGAAACAGGGTAAACTTCAACCCATAGGCCCTACACCCGAACCAGAAAAGAAATCCAAGTTCTGGGATGAGAATTCGTACTGCGAATACCATAGAGGTAAGGGACATGATACAGAGAAATGCTACAAATTGAAAAATGTACTTCATGATATGATTGAAGACGGTCGCCTACCAATACCACCTGGAAGTAAGCCTAACAACACTCAGAATCCTCTTGGAGTTCTAGTGATTACAAGTGAAGAATCTACCATAAATTGTTCACATCTCATTTCTCCAGTCGAAAATGAAGTTCATGCAATAGAAAATGAAGGGAATTACTCCACCATTTCTCCAACCATCACTGATTTCATCGCATGGGCAAAAAGTGTGGATAGGCAAGTCATGGAACTAGAGAGTGCATTGGCAACCCTACGCAGTCCCAACACCACACCTAAAGAACGTGCACCACTAGTTTTCTCTCAAAACACTACAATGCAAGAAGTAGTAGCTATGGTTGATGAACTAGTCGACCAAATTATCCAATTAGAAGCTGAAATCATGAGAATGAGGGAACTTGTTACTATCAATGGAATATGGGCCGATGATGATGAAGATAAGTATCTCACTGAACACTACTTAGTCAAAGTCAGTGAGGAAATAGTCCAGAATTGTGAAGATCAAGATGTAGATCACCTCACTCGTTCAGGGCGCCCATACCAAAATACTTCTCAAAATGGTCCCATAGCAAACGGTCCAACCAATGTGGTCACACCAAATGATAATGAAGAAGGCTCTACCGACCATCTACTAAAGCAACTACAGAAGACAAAGGCTGATCTTTCAGTCTGGCAACTAGTGTCATGCTCATTCCCACATCGCTAAGCTTTACTGCAAGCTTTGGCCAAACTAAATGTGGCACATAACTCCACACCCGACGACCTGGTCAACTTGGTCTTCCAAGAATCACCAAAGCTAAGTAATACTATTACTTTCTCGGATGAGGATTTGCCACCCTTCGGTGCTAGTCATAACTTGGCTCTTTATATCACCGTCATTTGCTTAAAGAAGAATGTGTCAATGACTTTGGTAGATGATGGCTCTGCAGTCAATGTCATACCCTTGAAAACGGCATACAAGTTGGGCATGAAAGAATCAGATTGGACCCTTACCAACCAAGGTGTTCGCGCATATGATGCTACACGACGAAATGTGGTAGGACTTGTTAACCTAACCATAGCCACAGGGCCGATTGAGCGAAAGGTCAACATCCAAATAGTAGACATTGAGGCATCCTTTAACATACTTCTGGGAAGACCCTAGATTCACGCTTCTAAAGCGGTAACGTCCACACTCCACCAGAAAATCAAAATCTCACTAAATGGTAAGGTGGTGACGATCACTTCGTCACCCATCAAGGCAATAATCGAAAAGAAGTCAAGTAATCAAGTCCATACAGATCCAGTACATGAACTTGGGGGCTTCCATATCATAAATGTTATAGAGAGTGAGTTGGCACCGTTATACTTCAATCCCTACTCTAACTTAGTGGTCAACCACATACTCAAAACCCAGGGATACTTCCCGGGAATGCCTTTGAATCCTATCCGATGGAACACTTTTGCACCCTACAAAGAGGGTAATTCACAAAAAATACCCCTTGGACTAGGATACAAACCCACCAAAGAGGAAGTCCTCGAGATGCTCACTCAATTTCAAAACCGTAAGAATGTGGGAATCCAAATGCAACACTACCTCCCTACCCTAAATGGATATTTGGTCAGGGAAGGAAGTCAAGAGCTCTTTCACGGATTTCCCGAACCTTGGCACTACCTCGAAAGGAAGCTAGCCGGAATCGAGATCTTTCACGATTGCTACTTCATTCCTCCAGAAACGGTTCCTACCGTCAAGACTCGTCAAGCACCTTGCCTAGACGAACAAGCCGTGAGTCTACTCTTTGGAGAAGATCGATTTGTTAGAGCCGCGCAGGATAAGATCATTACCATGATACTTCAAGACGATCACTTCAACCCTACCGCGTTAATCATAGAAACCAACACCAATCAGCAGAAAGGATGGAAAAAATCGATTAAGTGGACAAACAATCAAGGAAGACTCTTCAAGCTCACTACTGGAGAAGGAGAGATGTTCAAAGTAGAGCCAGAAGACGATGAATTCGAGTCAGAGTCAGAGTCGGAGTCAGAGTCGGAGTCTAGAGAAGTTCCTAGAGAGTCTCCTCCTGTCGTCATTCCCACTCCCCTCGTTTCTCCTAGCCTAATGTCTAATAGCAACAGTAGTTCGGGAAATGTCCCAACCGCTGTCCCTTTACCGCCACTGACCACAAATCAGATGGCTTCTTTGTTTCAACTTTTCTCAAATCTTAATATGAATAAATCAGGTTCTGCTTACTCTTCGTGTTATCTTGAATGCAATTCTGTTTACGATGCTAATGAGAATGATCCTGACCCTGACTCAATCGAAATACCTCCATACATAGCCAAAGAAATACTACAAGAGGGGGAAGGGGGACCAGTGATAGAAAATACTGAACCCATCAACATAGGAACTGAACTAGAACCCCAAGAACTTAGGATAGGGACAACCTTGAGCCCCACCGAAAGGGCCAATTTCATAGACCTCCTACACGAGTTCAAAGACGTTTTTGCTTGGTCCTACAAAGATATGCCAGGGATCGACAGGGACATTGCAGAGCATAGAATCCCAATCAAACCAGGTTTCAAACCCGTGAAACAGAAGCTTCGTCGAATGAGGACAGAATGGGCTCTCAAGATCAAAGAAGAAGTCGATAAACAATTCAAAGCTGGGTTCATCAAAGTTTCCGAGTACTCCGACTGGGTAGCTAACATAGTACGCGTACCCAAAAAGGATGGGAGAATCTTTGTTTGTGTTGACTTTAGAGACTTAAACAAAGCAAGCCCTAAGGATGACTTTCCTCTACCGCATATCGACATATTAGTAGACAATATGGCGGATCACGCGTTACTATCCCTCATGGATGGATACGCGGGATATAACCAGATCAAGATGGCCTTAGTGGACATGCATAAGACCGCCTTTGTCACTCAATGGGGAACCTATTGCTACACGGTCATGCCGTTTGGGTTAATCAACGTCGGAGCTACATACCAACGCACCGCAACTACACTCTAACATGACATGATGCATAAAGAAGTTGAGGTATACGTAGATGACATGATTGTCAAGTCCAAGGAAAGAGAGGGACATATTGCGAACCTTCGCAAATTCTTCTCAAGGCTACGGAAGTACAACATGAGGCTTAATCCTCAGAAATGCACATTCGGAGTGATGTCTAGCAAACTCCTGGGATACGTTGTTAGCCAACGAGGTATAGAAATAGACCCTTCAAAGATCAAAGCTTTAATCGAAATGCCGCAACCTCAAACAGAGAAAGAAGTTAGGGGATTCCTAGGCAAGGTACAATACATAAGCCGATTCATATCAAAGCTCACCATGATCTGCGAACCCATATTCAAGAAGTTAAAGAAAATAGATCACACCATGTGGGATGATGACTGTCAGAAGGCTTTCGACCGAATCAAGGAAATACTAGCCAAACCGCCAGTGCTCATGCCACCCCAACGAGATCAACCTCTTGGTTTATATCTCACGGTAATTGAAACGGCCATGGGCACCATGCTAGCTCAAACTGTAGGAAAAGAAGAAAGAGCCATCTACTACCTTAGTAAGAAGTTCTTGGAGTACGAGTGCACATACACGCCACTCGAGAAGACATGCCTCGCTCTTGTGTGGGAAACAAAGAAGCTATGCCATTACATGCTTTGCTACTCCGTCAAGATATTCTCCAAAATGGATCCTGTCAAATACCTCTTCGAGAAACCCGTTCTCAATGGATGTCTAGCGAGATGGACTTTGATGCTCTCTGAGTTCGATCTTAAGTATGTACCTTTGAAAGTCAGAAAAGGGCACGCCGTTGCCGAATTCTTCGCAGAAAATCCCATCAATGATACACAAACGATAGACACCTGGTCGTTTCCGGATGAGGATATACTACAAACGGATGTAGACTCGTGGGACCTCTATTTTGATGGAGCATCGAACCTCAGAGGATTTGGAATAGGAGTGTTGCTCATTTCTCCTGAAGGCGAGCATACACCAATCTCTGTCAAACTCGACTTCGAGGTGACAAATAACGCTGCAGAATACGAAGCCTGTGTCATTGATTTGGAAGCGGCAGTAAGTTTAGGCATCAAGAATCTTCGAGTACATGGGGATTCCTCTTTGATCATCAATCAAATCACGGGATCTTGGAAAATCCGAAGCGAAAGCCTGGCACCTTATCAAGCCAGAATAGACCAAGTCGCCCAATTCTTCGATCAAGTAACCTACTTACATCTACCTCGAGAAGAAAATCAATTTGCGGATGCTCCTGCAAAACTCGCATCTTTGATTAACATGCCGCATAGTAAGGTAGAAATGCCTTTATGCATCGAACGACGGTCAGAGCCAGCTTATGTGCACCAAATCACCGATGAAGAGGAAATTACGGAGGAACCTTGGTTCCAAGCAATCCTAAACTTCAAACTCCATGGCACCTATCCACCAGAAATGGACAAAAAGGGACAACACGCCATCCGTTTGCTAGCTTCCCAATACGTCCTCATGCAAGGAGAGTTATACAAAAGAACACTTATTGGTGTAATTCTATGTTGTCTTGATCATTCACAGGCACGGAAAGTGATGGAATAAGTCAATGATAGAGAATGTGGCCCTCACATGAGTGGACCCATGATGGCAAAGAAAATCACACGTTTAGGATATTATTGGACCACGATGGAATCTGATTGCATCAAATATGTGAGACATTGCCATAATTGTCAGATCTTCGGGAATGTGCAACATGTTCCTCGTTCATTGCTTTACACTATGACATCCCCATGGCCATTCTCTGCTTGGGGAATTGACATCATCGGCAAGATCACTCCAGCTGGAACAGGAGGTCACTGTTTCATCCTAGTAGCAATCGATTATTTCACCAAGTGGGTAGAAGCGGCTTCCTACACCAGTCTTACGGCCAAGAACGTGGCAAAGTTCATACAAACTAATATTATCTGTCGATATGGTTGCCCACATGAGATCATCAGTGACAATGGATCACATTTCCAAGCTGAGACTGAGCAATTGTAGGGTTAGATCCGTATAAAACCCTATCTTTATAGGATTATAACGCAAAATTTATATGTAGTTTATAGTCATAAAACGAAAATCATAAAGAAACGATTAAGCAATAGAAATAACCTTCGGTCCTAGTGCAAAAGGCAATGAGAGATCAAGTTAGATCTCCTCCTAATCGTTGCACCCAAGATGTCCGAGTTATGCCCTTGTGCTAGATCAAATCCTCTAATTGCCTTTGCAATATTGAGAGGATAGTTTTTGTGAGTTGTGTTGGATGTGAGATCCGAGGGTTACGAGAGGCACAATTCCCAAAACCCTAATTTTGATTAGCAAAATGATAATTAGGTTAGACAAGAGGAGAAGCCCTCCTTTTGTCTTTGGATGGCTCGCCAAACCGAGTGAGAGGGAGGAAATGGGCTTTTCATTTCCTCTTCACTTAAACTCGTGATCCGGTCCATAGCTCGCTAAGTGTATACGACGCGGTTTCATTATAAATCATTTATCGGTTATCGGAAATTAAGGCATCAACTAATAATACGGGTTAGTTGAATTATTAATACATGTCCGACAAAACAGTATTGTATAATTATATTCAATATACATTTAATTAAATATAAAACGCTTATATTTAATTTTACGAATTAATCGGTTAATTCGGTCGCCTTTAGCCCATGATATTTAATCCGTATTAAATATAATATCTCAACATCACATTTTGACTAATTATTAGTCAAATAACTCGAACTAATCAATCAAGTCAAATTTGGCATCTATATGATCAGATTTTCATACCGTCACATCTCTCAAACGTATCCTATAGGTGTGACTTTTAGGGACCAGTTGATCACCGCCATCCGTATGACAATAACGTCAAACTTATCTAGCAAGCCAACCGTTATTGATAAACGTGGATCAACTGATTATGATACAAAGTATACCCTTTGATCCTTTTAGAGATTTATAAGTCCTTGCACTAATTGTTAAGGACACCAACCCCAACAAGCTCCCACTTGTCCGTACAAGTGTATGTGCAATGACGTTATCCGCACTAACCGGAGGACACACTCAACAAACTCCCACTTGTCCGTACAATTGTATGTGCGATAACCGATTCTCATATTCATTTAAAATTTCTCCCACTCAATGTAAAACAATTTGCGGATCTGGATCCACAAAGGTCGTATTTTACAATCGATCAGGATCTAGAGTGGTTTCCCCGACTAGAGAGTAACTTAACCGATAAAACGAATCCGTATCCGAGCATGGCCATGCATTTCGATTCTGACTCCTCGAGTGGCCCCGAGAAATATCGAGTACCTGATAAAGGCTGAATATTTCCTTCAACTCGACTCCTTCCGATCTAAGCACAGCATGAAATGACCCAGAAAAAATCTACTTGGCCCCCTGTTACGGATGACCGTGAGAAAGAAACCAAAGTCACCCAAAATCCGCCTTAGTCTCAAGAGACAATCGATAGTCAAAAGAATCGACTCTTAGGATCACCATGGAAGTCCTATCCACGACCGGGCACCGAATGTTATAAAACATTTAGGACTCCACGTCGATGTCACAATTGTGTCCTACGAAATATCCGTATAAATCGCCTCTGTGATTGGTCAGTCAACCGGTTGACTTATGGCTCGTTGAACCCACCATCAACCAACGTCACAAAATAATTGCCAGAGTTATCACTCATGTGGGCAATTAAGGACCGAAAAAAATATAATGTTCGTTCAATTCACTTTGTGGTGTTCAAAATTTGTCGTACAAATCCACATGAAAAACAAAATATATATAAAATATCAAAACGATGATGTTGTATAGAGTACAAAAGGGAATGAATCTGATCCATAAAAGAGTACTACAACTTAGGAACACGTTTAATTCCCATGGAATTGACATGCCCTTCATGCTTATCTTGTCGTAATGGTTTAGTGAGAGGATCTGCTATATTAACATGTGTAGCAATCTTTTCTATCACTACTTCCTTTTGCTCCACGTAATCTCGGATTAGATGAGCTTTCCGTTGTACATGTCTAGACGCGATATAGTACTCGGACTCGATCGTAGAATCTCTTTGTAACACTTTGTTTGGAACTCTTCCAAAGACGCGCCATTAAGAGTAAAACGAATCCAGACCGAGATTTCGAGTCATCTCGATCCATAAGTCAATGCCCAATCTTTAGTCCTCCGTAGGTACTTAAGAATGTTCTTGACACCATCCAATGTGAATTACCTAGATGCTTTGTTGGAATCGACTTGTCATACTCAATGCATATGCCACGTCCAGACGTGTGCATATCATGGCATACATGATTGATCCTATTGCCGAAGCATAAGGAATCCGGGTCATGTGCTCTTTCTCTTCCGGTGTCTCTGGTGCCTGAGACTTGCTCAAATGCACCCCTGGAGACATAGGAAGGAACCCCTTCTTGGAGTTAGTCATGCTGAATCTCTCTAGGACTTTGTCTATGTAAGACTCCTGACTGAGAGATAGCATCCGTCGTGATCTATCTCGATAGATACGGATGCCTAGAATTCTTTGTGCCTCTCCCAGATCTTTCATCTGGAAATGGTTTTTCAACCATACTTTCACCGAAGTTAAGAGAGGTATGTCATTCCCAATCAGGAGTATGTCGTCAACATACAATATTAGGAAGACAATCTTGCTCCCACTCGACTTGATATATAGACATGGTTCCTCGACCGATCGAGTAAATCCATTTTCTTTTATCACTTGGTCGAAGCGATGATTCCAACTCCTTGATGCTTGCTTAAGTCCATAAATGGAACGCTTAAGCTTGCACACTTTCTTAGGATGTTTTGGATCGATGAAACCTTCGGGTTGTACCATGTACAACTCTTCCTCCAAAAAGCCGTTTAAGAAGGCGGTTTTCACGTCCATTTGCCAAATTTCATAGTCATGAAAAGCGGCGATCGCTAAGATAATCCGAATGGAACGCAAAGATGACTACGGGTGCGAAAATTTCATCGTAGTGCAAACCTGGCACTTGGGTGAAACCTTTAGCAACTAGTCGTGCTTTATAGATATCTTGTTGACCTTCCACAGAATGCTTTATCTTGTAAAGCCATTTGCATTGAAGGGGACGAACCTTAGCAGGTAAGTCAACAAGATCCCATACGTTGTTCTCATACATGGAGTCCATCTCGGATTGCATGGCCTCAAGCCATAGCTTTGAGTCAGAACTAGTCATGGCACCTTTATAGGTTGCGGGTTCACTACTCGTTAAGAGTAGAACGTCATCTATGTCATGTTCCTCGACCATACCAATGTATCATGCGGAGGAATAGAGACTCTTCCCGACCTCCTAGGTTCCTCAGGAATATTCACCGCGGCCGGGATTGAAGGAACAGGTTCCTCCAATGGTTGCTCGGTGTTTGGTTCTGGAATCTCCGACAGGTCGAAGGTTCTATCACTCTTTGCATTCTCAAGAAATTCCTTCTCTAAGAATGTCGCACTAGCCGCAACAAAAACACGTTGTTCGGTTGGCGAATAGAAGTAATGACCAAGTGTTCCTTTAGGATAACCTATAAAGTATGTCTTGACCGATCGCGGGCCGAGCTTATCTTCAGGTCTCCACTTGACATAAGCCTCGCAGCCCCAAACCCGTATAAAGAACAAGTTAGGGACCGTTCCCTTCCATAGTTCATATGGAGTCTTGTCAACCGCTTTAGACGGACTTCGGTTAAGTATTAGAGCAGCTGATAAAGAGCATAACCCCATAATGAATCGGGTAAAACCGTGTGACTCATCATGGATCGAACCATATCAAGTAGTGTTCGATTTCTCCGTTCGGACACACCATTCAAATGAGGTGTTGCGGTGGAGTTAACGTAGGGCGATCCCACGGTCTTTAAGGTGTTGATCAAACTCGTGAGAAAGATACTCGCCACCACGATCCGAACGTAGTGTTTTTATCTTTCTACCAAGTAGGTTCTCATACCCTATATTGGTATTCTTTGAATTTCTCAAAGGATTCACTTTTGTGCTTCATTAAGTAGACATAGCCATATCTACTTAAATCATCCGTGAAAGTGATGAAATACCTATAGCCTTCTCGTGCGGTGATTGACATAGGACCACATACATCCGTGTGTATGAGCCCTAATAGGTCAGCAGCGCGCATTCCAACACCTTTGAAGGAAATACGAGTCATCTTACCGATGAGACATGATTCACACGTGCCAAATGATTGAAAATCAAAGGCCGAGATAGCTCCATTTTTGATGAGCTGTTTTACGCGTTTCTCATTAATGTGTCCCATACGGCAGTGCCATAGATACGTTTGATCTTTGTCACCAACCTTTAACTTTTTATTCATTACGTGTAATATTTCGGTGGTCTGATCTAAAACATAAATTCCATTCATGGAGACTGCCTTGCCATAAATCATATTGTGTAAAGAGAAAATGCAAGTATTATTCTCAATTACAAATGAAAAACCAAGTTTGTCAAGTGCGAAACCGAAATAATGTTTTTCGAAAGACTGGGTACATAATAGCAATCATATAATGATAACTCAAATCCGCTAGGAAGCTGGATCACATATGTTCCCCTCGAGACGGCAGCCACTCTTGCTCCATTCCCGACACGCAGGTCAACCTCATCCTTTACGAGAGGCTTGAGATTTCGGAGGCCCTGCACATGATTACACAGATGAGAACCACAACCAGTATCAAGTACCCAAGTTCCGTAACTTGCGTGGTTAATCTCAATCATATGAATAAAAGTAGAAGGAGAAGACATACCAACAGGTTTAACGCGACCTGCTTTTATGTCCTCATGATAAACAGGACATGTACGCCTCCAATGCCCAGTCTTGTGGCAATGATGGCATTCCATGTTTTCGGTCTTGCTCTTTGTCGCGCCTGATGAGTTACTTGCCTCACCAGGCCCACTCTTACCTGATCCCGAATTCTTAAACTTCGGTTTACCTACTGCTAGGTTTGCCTGAGCTTTGCCCTTACCTTTCCCTTTGTTGGACACAACGAGAACATCCTGTTTCACGCTCCCACTGAGCTTCATGTCCTTCTCGGTCTGTACGAGAAGGGAGTGCAGTTCATGTGGGGTTTTCTTCAAATCATTCATATAGTAATTCGCTCTAAATTGCGAAAAACCATCGTGGAGTGAATGAAGCATGCGATCGATAACAATGTTCTCGCTAATGTTACAATCAAAAGTCTCCAGCTTCTCGACATTCTCAATCATGCTGAGAATGTGGGGCTAACAGGTTGGCCCTTCTGGAGTCTCGCATCAAAGAAGCGAGTGGTATGCTCATAGGTCACGATTCTCGGTGCTTTCGAGAATTCCTTGGTGAGCGTGGTGAAAATCTTGTTTGCACCATGGGCTATGAAGCGTTTCTGCAAATTGGATTCCATTGCAAAAATGAGTACGTTTTTAATCGCACCCGCTTCCATACGAAATCATTAAACTTGGTGATTTCAAAGCTCTTCTAGCCGTGGGATCTGGGTTTGCCGGGAGGGGCTCTAATAGATATTTGAGCTTCCCGTCGGCGGCAGCGGCATTCCGTAATGCCGCCTCCCGCCTCTCGGTTGGATCCATCATTCTTGATCGAGTAGACCGATTCATCCGATTCATGAAGATCCGAAGCCGGGACTCACGGTCCAATGTGGCACTTGGCATTGGGTTATCAAGAAACCACCATTTGTTATTTAGCGGTTTAAAAGTTCGTGATCTACACCGAAAAAGAAAGAAAAACAAAAACGAAATAAGCAACTCATCGAGGTGATTTAAGTCTATTTAAAATTAATTTTAACATGTAGACTCATTGCACTTGCATAATTGATCTCCCTCAAGAATGATACAAGTGATCCCAAGACTCAATTTCTGTAAATTGATAAGCCAACTGTTTAGCTAATTCTTCCGGAAGAACTCTTGGTCGATAGATTTCCGTAAATCCTATCTATAGTCCACCATAGTCACAGGATCGTACGAGTGACCATAGTGTTGAGATAAAATAGGTCAATCGGTTCCAACTTACCCGACGTAGAAGGGGTCATATTATGCCTACCGACGAAGAAGGGACTCATTGGAGTTTGACCTATAAAGACTATTCTCAATTTTTTGTTTATACGAGGAAGATCCCATCAACTAAATTATAATTCATATTAAGTGAACGAATAACTAGCGTTTGCGTGAATGAATTAATTTGGATGATGGCTTAAAGTCGTGTGACATACGAATGTCAAAGAAAACTAACTCGTGACCTCTATATGTGTCAGTTTTCATGCAATTATTAGGTGGTTTGGTTTTTAGGCGGAAAATGATGCATACTATCGTTACAATAAAATAAATGAATGAATGCAATACGTAAATAAAAAATTTCCTAGTGTGGCCTATCCTAGTAAAAAGAACAGAGTACAACTTTGGAATCCACCGTTGGACCCGAAAAGCTTGTCTTGATGTTCCATCTTTATCAAAGTAGCGGGAGTGAGCATCCGGTCTCCATCTTTAGTCTTCTCAAGAATTACAATTTAAAATTTACAAATATAAACCTATTTACATTCTAAATAAAAAACTGTAATTAAAAGAAATAAAATGGAGATACGAGATCTCAAAATACAACCAAGACCGTGTTCCATCATTACGGTAACACGTTCTACTAAGGCCACACTAAGTTACAACTGTTTGCAAAATAATTAAATACGTAATTAAAAGGCATTCAAAACATTCAAAATATAAACAAGAACGATAAATTAAAATGCATCAACTAAAAAATTAAATTTATTCGTGACATAATTCCGTAATTATGTTAAATTTTTATCCAAACCACCAAAGATAATTAAAATTACATGACAAAACCGCTTTAGTCAAGTTAATTTTAATCCGAGATAATCCGTTACAATAAATCGTTTTAAAGTAACTTTATATTACGTGGGTGAACCGTTTCACTAATCAAGCGAGAGCATAAAAAACACTTTATGCATAAAAGGCCGAAAAAAAAACAGAAAAATTTTTTTTTTTTTTTCTCATCTTCTTTGTCATACGTGAACGATTACCGATGGCCAAAAAAATTTTTTTTTAAAATGCTTTGTAAAAAAAAAAACGAGAGCATTAAAAGTCCAAAAAAAAAAATTTACACGGCTCATTCATGAGCAACTAAAGATCAAAACAAAACGGTTTGATAAAACACAATTGTAATTTTAATCTAATCCGTATAGAAAACAAAATACAATTGTTATATCTTCAACATATTGCAATCATTATCGTTAAAATTACAACATGCGAAGAACGAATAAAAACAAGAGATCAAACGATCTAACAAAAACTTGTGGCACGCAAATCAATGCAATAAAAAACAGAAAACAGGCCGTGTACTTGAAGGCCACTCGTTTTTCATAAAAAAAACAGGTTTGCCGAAACAAAATATGCCACACGAAATTTTATGCAATTATTTTGACCGATCTTTAACATATAGCGATGAATATCGATTACATAGACGATATGCAAAGATCAAAACAAAACGAAACAAACCAACCATCACCGTGTAAACAAGACACGGATCCCAAGGCACAAAGCAACAAAAAACCGCAGCAAAAAAAAAAAATTCTGCCGAGTAAAAAAAATTGAGCCGTGACAATTTTTTTAACCAAAATTCATCGTTTCAACAATCGTTTGATGAAAAACACATATAAAAAATTACGTGGCCTCGCTCTGATACCACTTGTAGGGTTAGATCCGTATAAAACCCTATCTTTATAGGATTATAACGCAAAATTTATATGTAGTTTATAGTCATAAAACGAAAATCATAAAGAAACGATTAAGCAATAGAAATAACCTTCGGTCCTAGTGCAAAAGGCAATGAGAGATCAAGTTAGATCTCCTCCTAATCGTTGCACCCAAGATGTCCGAGTTATGCCCTTGTGCTAGATCAAATCCTCTAATTGCCTTTGCAATATTGAGAGGATAGTTTTTGTGAGTTGTGTTGGATGTGAGATCCGAGTTCTGAGAGGCACAATTCCCAAAACCCTAATTTTGATTAGCAAAATGATAATTAGGTTAGACAAGAGGAGAAGCTCTCCTTTTGTCTTTGGATGGCTCGGCCAAACCGAGTGAGAGGGAGGAAATGGGCTTTTCATTTCCTCTTCACTTAAACTCGTGATCCGGTCCATAGCTCGCTAAGTGTATACGACGCGGTTTCATTATAAATCATTATCGGTTATCGGAAATTAAGGCATCAACTAATAATACGGGTTAGTTGAATTATTAATACATGTCCGACAAAACAGTATTGTATAATTATATTCAATATACATTTAATTAAATATAAAACGCTTATATTTAATTTCTACGAATTAACTCAATTCGCCTTTAGCCCATGATATTTAATCCGTATTAAATATAATATCTCAACATCACATTTTGACTAATTATTAGTCAAATAACTCAGACTAACTGGTTAGTCAAATTTGGCATCTATATGACTGTATTTTCATACCGTCACATCACTCAAACGTATCCTATAGGTGTGACTTTTAGGGACCAGTTGATCACCGCCATCTGTATGACAATAACGTCAAACTTATCTAGCAAGCCAACCGTTATTGATAAACGTGGATCAACTGATTATGATACAAAGTATACCCTTTGATCCTTTTAGAGATTTATAAGTCCTTGCACTAACTGTTAAGGACACCAACCCCAACAGCAATTGCTAGCCAAGTACAAAATTAAGCATCACCACTCCTCGCCATATAGACCACAAACCAATCGCACGGTAGAGGCAGCAAACAAAAATGGCGTCACGATTCTCAAGAAAATGATTGACAACTATAGAGATTGGCCAAGCAAGATACCCTCTGCTTTATGGGGATACCGTACATCCGTTAGGATGCCCACTGGGGCTACTCCTTTCTATTTGACCTACGGCATGGAAGTCGTACAACCAGTCGAGCTAGAAATACCATCCTTGCGTATTTTACTCGAAAGTCAAATACCCGAAGCCGATTGGAAGAGGGATAGATATGAAGAACTCATCCTCCTCGATGAACAAAGGTTACGTGCATTACATAATGTGCAAACATATCAGGCGCGTATCAAACGAGCCTTCAACAAAAGGGTTAAGCCAAGGAACATCAAAGAAGGAGACTTGGTCCTCAAATCAACTAGGGCTCTTTTACCTGTCGATCCACGAGGAAAATTCAAACCCAATTGGGCCGGACCATTCCTAGTCAAGTCCATACTTCCAGGGGGTGCGGTTAGGATCACAGACCTAGACGGGAACGAATTTGCCAACCCAACAAACCTTGACCAATTAAAACGTTACTATGCCTAGAATAGGAGCAAAAAACGCGCCTCGCGTGACCTCACGTGTCGCTCTTGCGGCACGAAATAAACGGCCCCTGGCCAAGCAGAATCAAGCCAATGTCATCTTGCTCTTGCACTTTGACAATTTGTCATTCTCATACCATCAAATAAACTAAATTGCATTTTCGGAGTCAGTAAAGCACATGCTTATTTTCTAAAGTTCATTACAAGCTCTTGCTTAGAACAATTATTCTTTTACATTTACTCGAACTACGCGCAAGGATTTGATAATTTTTTTTTTTTAATGAATACGTAGGCAATCCTTCACGGGATAAAACCATTTAATTATTTTGAATGTAAATAGAAGGACATCTGCGAATGCATTTGAAATTCGACAAGAATAATGAAAAGAAAATTCACAACGGTTTCATAACCATTTAACCTTTTTTATTTCATTAATAATAATAGTACGTTACATAATAAAAATAAATAGGCTAGAATTCTAAAAACCCCACCTTCTTATTACAATAATAATAATAATAATAATAATAATAATAATAATAATAATAATAATAATAATAATAATAATAATAATAATAATAATAATAATAAATAATAAAGACTTAGGCTACTCTTCCATTTTCCCTTTGCCTTTGTCATTTCTATCATACTTCTTGTCACGACCTCGAGCCGGACGCTCTTGCGTCACTTCAGACCTAATCACCAATGGTCTCTCTCGTGGTCTCGCTTTGCCATTCTTGTCAACCACCATCTCGACGGCAGGAGAAGTCTTCGATTTCTTCGAAGGATGAACAACTCGAAACCCGGCTTCTTCTTCTCCCTCAGTCAGATGCTTCTCTTTCTCCTTTTCCACCTCGCGAACCTTGTAGTCAACAGGCTCGCGCTTCCTTAATCATTCACGCTCCTCCGGAGTAGCAGCTTTCCTCCACCGCAGATAGGAATCTGACACCCATAGAGCACTGACTGAAGGATTCAAGAACCATGCATTTCTTTGAGCCCATTTGATGGCCCATTCTCTTCGACTCTCAGTAGTAAGCGCCACGGCAGTGTGCGGGACAATGTTAAGCTTCGGGGTCATCTGCTTCAATCCAACCTGCCTCATTAACCTCTCCGGGAAAATGCATACCACAAACTCCAATCCAGGAATGCGAACAGATCGGGTAGGGTCTAGGGAAGATACTCCAGTGACAGATTTGAGATGCCACCATTAGGGGTGGGCATAATCCGGTCCGGACCGGAAAAATGGACCGGTCGGGACCGTAATCTAGTGGACCGTAACCGGAATTAAAAATTCCGGTCCGGTCTCCGGTCCACCATTTTCCAAGATTCCGGTTTCCGGTCCGGTCCGGTCCGGGACCGATATTCTCCGGTCCGGACTGGTTTGGACCAGAATGCCCGGAATTATTGTTATTCGCATTTTTTTTTCTTAAAATTGTATTTTTATTCTGGTCCAATCCGGTCCAATGGACCGGAATTTTTGGACCGGAATTTGAAAAAGTGGGTAATTCCGGTCCAACCGGTCCGGTCCGGTCTTGGACCGAAATTTTTCCGGTCCGGTCCCGGTCCGGAATTTTTGTAATCCGGTCCGGTCCCGGTCCATGAATTTTGTCGATTCCGGTTCCGGTCCGGTCCGGTTTTGGACCGGTGCCCACCCCTAGCCACCATGGTACGATCCATATGATTAAGGGACCATCTGCACTTTTCAATTTGTTTTCCCAGTAATTGCAAACTCGAGTGAAGTCCACCATGTAAAGCCTGGTCCTCATTGCAATTGAGCGACCATGATAAGCAGGAACATCAGTTGGGGGCTCGATCAATCGAAGATGCTCCATAAGCCAGACCTACCAAAACCGGGTATTAGGAAAAAAAAAAAAAAAAAAAAGAGAGAACGAAAAAAAAAAGAAAAAAGAAAAGAAAAAAAGAAAGAAAAAGAGTTCTTTTTACCTGCAAAATAATGAGACTTCTCAGGTAGGGTAGGTCGCGATTAGCTTTCCTGTTATCCAAGCCCAATAAGATCTCTCCTAAACACAGACAAGCTGGGCTCCTGCACAGCTCCATTTGCTCAATCAAGCTCAAGAGACGAGGGTCACCTCTCATATCCTCATCAACATGCCCTTGAAGGACATACACATATAATAGGCAAAACCCGAATGCCCTTCGCCTTGCAACATAAGAGACAGTGGGATCAGCCATATTGATAAAGCGATCGATGAAATCCAACATTCGCACTCCTTTAGAAGTCACAAGACGGTCAACATCAACTCTGGCCAATCCAAGCAAGTCTCTAAACTTATTCTTATACCCTTGAGAAGTGGAGGAAATAGCAGGCAAATGTTTTGGATCCTAAACACCAATCGCAGCAATCTCCTCGGGAAATGGGCAAATGTCGCCTCCAGGAAAGGCAAATACGTGATAATTAGGGTCCCATAGTCAAGACAAGCATCTAGGAACGGTTTGACTACCTTGATCAGCTTCAAGCTAAAAAGTTTTCCAAAATTATAAGCACCCATGTCGTGTTTCTCCACGTTGGAGAACTCATTTGTCCATTCTTTTAGACGAATCTCAAGAGTATTCATGATGTATGCTTATTTTGAGAAATTTGTGTAATAAGACGAAGAAAGACAGAAGAATTATGTGAATAAAACCTCCCTCGACATCTTTATTTATACTAAAAGCTGTTTCCTAAAATCCGTCAGAACAGACGCACTGGGGAACAGGCGCAGCAGGTGCTGCGCCTCTTCGAAGGGATGCAACTCTTGCTGCGCCTTTTCCTCAGCACCCTTTTTGTGATTTTCCGCGTTCGATCTTTCCTAAATTCCTCAACGAATAATTTCCTATTCATACTCGTTATTATTTTATTAAAGGCGTCAGGTTGCCATATTTCGTATTTCCTAATTTCGCGGATGCGCATCTCGAGACGATATCGATATTTTCGTCATTTTAGCACACTTGTACATTTCTTTTAATTTTATTTTTTTGGGGAATCATTTCACCAATTTAATTTAATTTATTCATTTTTTATGTTTAATTTAATTATATCATTTTTTCGAACTTTATATTTCTTTTTACCTTTTTCTTTTTGGGGAATCATTTCACTCTCCATTTCAAACTTATATGTTTTTATTTTTTTCTTTTTTAGGGGGTAACCCTCCCTACCGTCCGGTCATTTCCGACCTAATTTTTTGCAATTCCCGACCAAATTTTTGCATTTTCATTTCTGGTCATTTTTTGCTTTTTCAAGTCATTGTTTTGCGCTGATTCAGGCCATGAGTACAAATATATGTTCTATGAGATTTCTGTGTGAATTTCGGCAGCATGACGGCGTAAATCGTCATCTACCAAACGTGTCCAAAGCTAACCTGCAGGTACAAACAAAGCAACCCAGCAGCAAAGGCACTCAGGCCATCATATATACAACCAAAAAAGGGATATGTACACCAAACTGGGGGCTCGAGCCCCAAAACAAGATCCAAATGTCCAAAAATGTATAAATGTACAGAAGTATAACCCAAAAAAATAAGAAGCAACGCGGAAGCTACTGCTGGTCGTCGTCTAGCTCAGCAACTCTCGCCTCGAGAGTAGCAACCTCGGCATCGCGAACCTCGAGCTCCCTCAGCAGGCGAGCCGTCTCCTCCCGGGACTGGGCAAGCTCTCGCTCCCTCTGCAAACGACAAAACTGGCTCATGTCAATCACTCCGAACATGAAAGAAGATTAGAAAATTCAAAAATAAAGTAAACGGAAGGGTCATACCTGACGTCCTCGGCCACCAGCAAGTGCCTCGACGGCAGTAGCCCGTAGCCGGTTGGCTACCCTCCACAAAGCCACGAACCGAGATGGCGCAACTTACATTTCAAAAGAAAGGTTCTTAGCAATTGGACAAACTTGAGCAAATGCGTTCTTACGCAAAACTATGCGAGTTAGAAGACTCACCCTCCGAATAAGATGCTGCCACTCGTCCATGCCAGCATCTCTCACCGCCACATCAAAGTCACGTAGCTCAGAGATCGTCGTCATCCCCGTCGTGTCGGTGTACTCAAGGGTCTCGGGGTACTCTGGGGGCTCGATGCCCGCCGCCTCGACCTTCTGCAAGGTCAAATGACTTCGGTTAACCGATGATCTTTCATCACATGCTCAAACAATAAAAAATGAAAAAGGATAAGGTAGTTACCACAACCGGCCAGTACGCCAACCACCCGTAGAGGAAAGCCGAGTAGTCCTCACCAGGAAGAAGGAGGGCGTCGCCGCCGACGCCAGCCAGGTCAGCCTCTCTCTCAGCCTCAGAAGGCTCCCTAAACATCGTCCGAGGAGGATCGATGGGAACCGTCAAGACGTCCCGAGAGCACTGACGAGCCAAGCGCTCACCCAAGTACCACACAGGACCCATCGACGTCCTCAGCAGCTTAAATGGCTCTCGAGCTCCTAGGTCGAAGGACCTCAGCCACGAAAGGAGGAGCGCCAGCGTACTCCTCCCAAGGCCTGGGCACCCACTAGAAGAAGCAAACGAAGGGTCATTCTTATGATCAGTTCTAAAAGTAAAGGAAGAGAAACAGAAAAATGTAAGGTGAAATACTCACGCCGTCCATCTGAAGAGCGTTCACCTCCCGCCGACAAACGTCGTGGAAGGAACGCCGACTCCTCGTGCGGCACATCACCCAATCCCTCACAACGGGATAAGCCTTCTCCACCGGCTCCGTCCTCTTGGGCGCGAGGCCCGGAAAGTAGGAGTACACCCACGCCTGTAAAGCAGATAATCAATAACGATCTCTCGTGATTTGACAAGAAAAGGAAATGATCTGTCATAAGATGAAGCGAAGGTTTATACCTCCAACAGCAGTCCAGGGCCGACAGGAGCAGGAGAAGTCCCCTTCTCCATCAACTCCGGACGAACCATGGCCCTCATGAAACGGATGAGGACCGCAAAACAAGCAGTGACCCAGTCCCAACGGCCTAGGGAGCTCAGATCAGAAAGAAAGGGAAGAAGCTCTGTCGAAAGCCTCTCTCCCTTGTCTCCGAGGTAAATCGAAGACAAGAACCACCAGAGCCACAAGCGGACTCTCTGCTCTACAGTGTAGGGAGGAGGATTCGTCTCCCTTCCCTCGATCACCACCGACGCCGGGGTCTTCCCCGCGAAGTAGTCTCGAACGTAAGAACTAGGCACCAAGCCAGGTACCGCAGCCGCCCTCGGCGCCAAGTTCCAGCCGATCAACCTCCTAGCCTCCACCAAGTCAACCCTCATGGCCGTCTCCGGCCACTCCACCACCTCAGTCCCGCACGGCAGACCAGAAATCATGCCGTAATCCTCCAACGTGACCCCCACCTCACCAAAAGGCATGTGAAACGTGGAGGTCGTGTCCCAAAACCGATCCAAGAAAGCTCGGACGAGATTGAGGTTAGCCCGAAGCTTCCTCCTCGCAATATCCCTCCAAGCCTGCACCAAGGCGCCGAATGCTCCTCGCTCGATCATGGCTCGCTTTTCAGCCGACAGCCTCTCGTAGCACCCCATCGCCGTCGTGTAGCCCGAGAACGACCTGATGTTCCCAGCCTCCTATGTTGATTTGAAACAAAAGCTATCTTTAGCTCAAATGAAGTAAAAAAGGAATGACAAACAGAAATGATAGAAGATGAATGAAGAGTGATGAATTCTATTTACCAAGCTCTTCACCGTCCTGTAGGACAGGTGACCCTCCGCAGCCCAAAGCAGGTGTCTACTGTCCCAAGTCTCAGCCCACGCAGGTGCTCCCCTCAGCTGACGACCACCCCGTCCAATGTTGGCCTGTCTCGGGACCTCCTCCTCCTCAGCAGCCTCCTCCTCTCGGACCTCGTCCTCAGCTGCCATCACCGCAGCGGTGAGAGCCTCCTCCAACGCCTCCTCAAGTACCTGAGAAGGATCGATAGCAGTGTCCACGTCCATGAGATCTCTCCCAGATGTAGAAGCCTCATCACCTGTAAAATTAAAGTAAATTTAGGCCGCGTCAGGTGACGACAAGCCTTGATTAGGGGATTTTCGAGTTTTCGGAGCTCCGAAATCGCTCTTTTCTCGCCATCTTTGGCAATTTTCCCACAAACCCGTCCGCTCATGTGGTAATTTGGGTCAAGTCAAGCCTAAGTTGAAGCCTAGTCATGGGTTCGAGTCGGAATTTCGACAGCATTTCGTTATAACGGCGATTATGCCCTAGGAAGTGTCCTGAAAAAGCCGTCACGAACCAAAATTCCGAGATGATAGGAAGTTTACCCATAATACAAGGATTCCAAATACCAAGTTTCGTCACAAATGAGAAATCCTAAGGCTATTTTCTAAGCAATTTACGGTTTAGCTGTGAAACCGTCTCAATTTCACTCAAATGCTCAAAACTTAACGAAAATTCGAAACAAATACATGGTTATGATCCTTATATTACCAATTAGCCATTTACAAAGTCAATTTCGCAAGGCAAAATCATTTGGAGGAAAAGCCCCAAATTTTCGACTAATTAGGGTCGAAAACCCTAATTTTGTCGCCCTCATTTAATCAAATACAGAAGATTAATGCAAGATTGATACACATACCTCGATTAGTCATGGCAAATGCAAGCTTTTGGATCAAATTTTGACGAAAATGGTTGGAATTTGAGAGAGAAATTGAGGAATTATGTTTCGAACAAATGAAATGAACCCTTTGTTTCATCGGGTTTTTACGCAGAATTGCCACATCCAGGAATAGACGCAGCAGGTGTTGCGCCTCTTCCAAGGGACGTAGCTCTTGTTGCGCCTCTTCCTCAGCTTTCCTTCATACGAATTTTCAAAAATTCGTTATGAATTCGTTATTTTGTGGGCCCATCTTTGGTGAGCCTCTTCCTTGATGCCATATCGCGTATTTGGTCCGTTTGACGTATATTCTTCGCCCGGATCCACATCTTCCAAGCCAACAACAAATTATCGCCTTATTTTTATCCAAGACCTAGCTTGTCACAATGAGCGTTCCTTCTTTGACAGGTGTTTTGACACACCTTTATTCTGTTCCCCCAGCGAGAGTACACGGATAGACATTCCCTCTCGAGACATGGAGACAAGTTCCTGATTATGTTCCCCCAGCGAGAGTACACGGATATACATTCCCTCTCGAGACATGGAGATCAGTTCCCGATTATGTTCCCCCAGCGAGTTTCACGACCGACAGTCATTCTCTCTCGAGACATGGAGATCAACATCGACCCCAAATCCTCTCGAAATTTGTTTGAAGCTGAACACAAGCACATTTCTCCCAGCAGTTCCAGACGGTGTCCTGCTGTCTTCTCCCAATATCGCGTTTTGTTTTCCTCTGGAGTTTCAAGAATTTCAGGTATGGTCTCTTCTTATGGCTGGCGAGCCTCCTCACGTAGTTTAATGGACTTTAAACGACCCTCCCCGATAGTCGACAGACTCTAAAATGTTCCCGACGATAGGTCCTTGGCTCAGACCTCTTGAGCCGCCTCACGTCGCCATAGTCGTCAGGTTGTAATCTTCGATTGACCTGATGGCTATACTTTGACTTTCGCCTTGTCCAAGCCTCAGTCAAAGTGGGGGCTCTGTAGATACCTCATTTCTGCACCTCCCGCAAACCACCCGGTGATGATTGGGCCGCATGTTTGGTACGCGGAATGATTTGTGACAGTTTATAAGTTT
Source organism: Silene latifolia (assembly GCF_048544455.1). NCBI lineage: Eukaryota > Viridiplantae > Streptophyta > Magnoliopsida > Caryophyllales > Caryophyllaceae > Silene > Silene latifolia. The sequence goes on from NC_133531.1 coordinate 46,776,101, forward strand.
ATCGTCAAGTGATCGCTCAAACATTTATGTCTACCTCTTAATTGTCATCTACATGCTGATACGGTCGTTTTGGCAGTAATTAGAGTACATTTGGAGTCCGGGCCTAATACCGTCTTCATTTTCTAAAATGCCGAGTCAGAATGTTCTGGAATGTTCCGAATATTTCTATTCCATATTTTAAAAATCTTTTAGTCTTTGGTAAACAATTTCCCGTAATATTCACACAAAATATTAAGGAAAACAAAATTATTCCGTTATTCCATAAACTAAACACGGAAATCTTTCTTCCGCAGGGGAAACCACTTGGGAAAGGACGCAGCAAGTGCTGCGCCTCTTCCAAGAGACGCAGTGCCTGCTGCGCCTCTTCCCAAGTCCTTTTCTGCGTATTTTTTCGTATCTTTTCATATCTTTTCATATCTTTTCGAGATTCACTTCCAAAGTTTCTCCGAAAACCCTATTTCCTCCGCGTGATTAGTATAAATAGAGACCTTCGGTCTCACATATTTCTCACGCGAGTGTCCGCCCTTCTCTTCTCCCTTTGCATTCTAGACCACGTTCTTACTTTTTGGCGTCTACGTGCTTGAACTTTCGACCACGTAAGCTCGGATCCTTCTGAGTATCAGCCTCGTTTTGCATGACCGACCAATTTGACGTAGAGGTCACTTTCGTCTACATTCGAGTCGAGCATCACTAAACGTATACTTAGTTCATCTCGTTTCGTCAAACATGTAAGTCTGAGGGTGTAAATCCTTCTTTTAATTATTGTTCTTTATTTTTTGTAATCACAATTGTAAGGTTTATGTCGAAAGTATTTCTAAAACCGATTTGTAAAACCATGTTTTAAAACCCTTTTTACGGATTATCAGAAGACAACCATCGAGAAAGGACGCAGCAACTGCTGCGCCTCTTCGAAGGGACGCAGCAACTGCTGCGCCTCTTCGAAGGGACGCAGCACCTGCTGCGCCTTTTCGTGAGGCTGCCGCAGTTCCTTCTTCCTTTCTTCTTCCTTCGTCTTTTTTCAATTCGTTTGTTTTTTATTTTCTTTCGTTTGTTCATTGTTCATTGACATGATTTAGGCATAATAATTCTAACATGTAATATATTGTTCATCATCATTAGTATTTAATTCGTTATTAAATCCCGACTTAAATCCCTTATAATTCATATTTGTGGGTTTTCGTCATTAAAATCAAACTCGGGTTTTAGAGATTCGATTCATTAATATTGAGTCTCTGGAATTCGTCATTGATATATTTGCATCTATTATTTATCATCACCATCGTTCATTCGTCATTAATAATTTGTTTAACCTAATTAATTTGTATAGTTTGTTAATTATCTCTTTTAATCTTGTGAATAACTCGTATTAATTAGTTTCCATCCATGTTTATTGTTTTTATGACCTTAATCGCATGTAAATAATCTGTTAATCACTTTCATCCGAGTCAAATATTATTAATCGATCATTATATTCACCAACGAATATTAACGACTTGCAATTCCGGCTTCACAGCCAGAACTGAACCAAGGAACGGACGCAACAAGTGTTGCGCCTCTTCTAAGGGACGCAGCTCTGCTGCGCCTGTTCCTGGTTGATTTTTGTCCCTGAACTCCCGTTTTGCCTTGACCTAGTTTATTAGGTTACGTATAAACTAACTATTATCCGTATTATCACCCTAATTCCTGTTCGTTAATTTATTTATTCATTCTTTCTAAAACTATCCGTTTTAAAAGTATTTTCGACATAAATCAATAAACCCAATGTAATTATTATAATTTAAATTATTATATTTATTATTGTATTTCTTTTATTGTATCACTTGTATGCCTTCACATGTAATCAATCTAAATCTCTACTTCGACCCAATTGTATGATTAAATTACGTGTTTACCGCCTTAGTATTAATTCTCACATGTTAGGATTAAAACGTTGGATGTTGCATTGCATGCATATAATCGACGATATATCGAGTATAAACAATTTCCCTAATCATTAGTAGAGGCCGCTATCGAGGCGGGCGGGATTAGGTGTTCGATCAAAAGAGCTTCCTAATACGTACCCTCACCCCTTACTCCAGATCTCTGTGAACATCCGTGTTCATTGGCATCCACGAGAGTCATTCTAGACATAGAATGCTAAGGGTAACGAGTTCTTAGTGTTGATGTCACTACTTTGTGTCTTGACATGACACGAGGTATTCGAACGGTTTCCAATTTTTCACAATAAATTGGTGGCGACTCCACAAATGCAAACGCTTGTCCTCCCCCAAGCGCCCCCGTGGGCCCGCGTCCACAAGGCTACCCTAATGAAACTTATGGATATTACTTCTACAATAGTAACGAGAACAAAGTGTTTGTGGCTCGTGAAGCGTCTTTCTATAAAAAGAGTTTATTTCTAGAAGACAGAGTGGGAGAAAATTTTAACTTGATGAAGTTCAAGAACCACAAACTGATGTGACGATACAGGAAGATGTTCCTTCCACGTCTGACTCGGTTATTGTTCCTTCTGATCCTAGGAGGTCAGGAATGGTGAGTTACCAGCCTGATAGATACCTTGGTGTTTTCGATGATGATGGTGACTATGAGGTATTACTTTTAGAAAGTGACGAACCAAAAACCTACAAAGCGGCTATTACTAGTTCTGACTCTAAGTTATGGCTCGACGCCATGCAATCCAAAATGGATTCCATGTACGATAATCAGGTATGGGACCTGATTGACTTACCAAAAGATGTTCGACCTCTTCAGTGTAAGTGGATCTTTAAGATTAAAATCGGCATGGATGGACATAAAGATGTCTACAAAGCTAGATTGGTGGCAAAAGGTTTCACCCAGGTTCATGGTTTACACTATGATGTAACTTTTGCACCAGTCGCTATGCTTAGATCTGTCCGGATAATGTTAGCGATTGCTGCATTTCATGATTTTGCGATAAGGCAAATGAATGTCAAGACCGCCTTCCTGAACGGCTTTCTGGAAGAGGAAGTATATATGACACAACCTGAAGGTTTTGTGGATCCTAAAAATCCTAACAAAATATGAAAACTTAAGAGATCCATTTATGGTCTTAAGCAAGCGTCAAGGAGTTGGAATCATCGTTTTAATCATGTTATTAAACAGAATGGTTTTTCTCGAAGTGTTGAGGAACCATGTTTATACATGAAGTTTAGTGGGAGTAAAGTTGTTTTCTTACTTTTATATGTGGACGACATATTACTCAATGGGAATGATGTAGATATGCTTACTTCTGTCAAAAAGTGGTTAGGAAATCACTTCCAAATGAAAGATTTGGGAGAAGCACAACGCATCTTGGGTATCCGGATCTATAGAGATAGATCAAAAAGGATATTGGCTTTGAGTCAAGAAGCCTATATCGATAAGATTCTTGACCGATACAATATGAAAAACTCCAAGAGAGGTTTTCTGTCTATAGGCAGTGGGATTACTTTAAGTAAGTCACAGTGTCCTACTGAGCCTAAGAATATTGAACGCATGAAATCGATTCCCTATGCTTCCGCTATTGGATCGATCATGTATGCTATGATGTGCTCTCGTCCTGACGTCTCGTATGCTTTGAGTATGAGGAGTCGTTTTCAGAAAAATCCAGGTGAGAGTCACTGGATAGCCGTCAAGAATATTCTTAAGTACTTGAGAAGGACTAAGGATTCATTCTTGGTGTTTGGAGGATAATCTGAATTACGTGTAAATGGTTATACGTATGCTAATTTCCAAACCGATAAAGATGATTTGAAATCCCAGGCTGGTTTTGTCTTTTTGATGAACGGAGAGGCGGTTTGCTGAAGAAGTTTTAAGGAGTCTATGACTGCTGATTATACAATGGAAGCTGAGTACATTACAGCCTCTGAAGCTGCGAAGGAAACTGTTTGGATTAGGCAATTCTTAGAGGGACTGAAAGTAGTTCCGACCGCCGAGGATCCTATCACTTTATATTGTGATAACAGTGGGGCAATTTTTCAAGCAAAAGAGCCCAAATCTAGTAACAAGTCTAGACACGTACTTAGAAAATTTCATATAATTAGAGATTTAATTAAAAGAAAGAAATTACAATCTGTATGGTTGGGACAGCTGAACACATCGCTGATCCTTTAACCAAGTCATTGTCTCAAGCTAAACATGATAGTCTTGTAGTTTCTATGGGATTGAGATGAATGCCAGAACTGTTGTAAATTATACGATGTGTAATAATTAAGATATTGTATTTAATATTTCATATATGATAATTACATTTATCGTTGTATTCAGATTTTACATCTGAATTTAAATACTTTATTTAGTCCAAATAGGTTGTAGTGACAACGTCGAACCCTATTAAAGTGAACTGGATTAACATTGTATTTTTGTCCCTAGTTACTTAATGAGGTTACGTCTCGGAGTGACTAGATTGTAAGGCGATAAATGACAAGTTCGACTGTCATATGGCCATATAGATGGTTGGTAGATTACATAGGCAGATTGTGAGATGATTTGTCGGATAGTGACCGTTTATAGAGTCCTTTTGTTGCAAGGTCGTGGCTAGGATTTCTATGTATTCCTTTGAGTCAATTTTTTAGACTGGTGACTATTTGTCTGAGTTGGTGCGGTTTTCCGGTGGCTTAGGCTTTTGCTCTAGGTTGCGCCGTAAAAGGAGGCCAATGAGCATTTACTGGGTCATTGTGATCTGCATCGAACAAAGAAAATAGGTCAAAGGGATTGTCCACCCATGTCATATTTTATCTCAAGGCCACTCCAGGAGAGGTGACTAGAGACGCGTGGCCACGCTTGGATGAGATCTATAGTATATTATCCGGTCAGACAGTCATTCTCCGGACGAGGAAACCACTTTATGATATGATCACGTGCAAGAACGACCTGAAAGACATATTGCATTAAGTGGGAGATATTATTGGACAAGAGAATTGGTAACGCATACTTGTGTCGGACAAGTGGGAGATTGTTGGAGTGAGTGTCCTCCACAATAGTGCGTTTACATATTAAATCTCGTACAAGGAATATAAGGGATTTATTTCATATATTTGTCAGTTGATTAACGTTTATCGGTAACGCTGGGCTGACTAGAGTTTAACGTTACTGTCGTGTGACGGCGGTGATCAACTGATCCCTTTAGGTCATACCTATAGGATGACGCCCAAATTGGAAATATTAATTACTTGTATACGATACGATTTAATTAATTCCTTGTATTAATTGACTTTTAATAAGTCGTGTGAATATATTATTTGATGACGGGTTACGAACTCGGGCCAAGAGGATTTATTATTTTATTATGTGATAATTAATTAATAAATATAAATTAGAATTAATTAATTAATTAATTGTTAATTAATTAATTTTATACGATATGTGTGTATTTTTGAGGCGGAAGTAATTAGCTAATTAAACTTACAAGAGTTTGTAAAATTAGCTAATAGAATCTTATGGGGCACATTTTATATTGATAAAATGGTCTAATAATACTTAAAAGTTGGATGAACATTATTTGTTAATTTATATTATTTAAGTGTTAAATAATAAAATTAATATTTAATTATATAAGATAATTAAATACTGGACTTATAAGCATTTGTGGGACAAATGTCGAAAATCGAAATGGACCCAAAATTTCTTACATGTGTCAACTAAATGTTATGTTGATAGTCAACAAGTGGTTAGGTATAACCCACTAACAATTGTGTTCATTTCTTTACATTTCCTTGCCTATAAGTACCACCCTATACACACATTTACAAGGATGATTTTTAGACCAAAAAATCCTCAAAATTACACCCTTGGTCGTGCCTATTGAAGAGAAAAAAAAAAAGAAAAAAAAACCTTATTTTCTTCATATTTTCTCATCAAAAACTTGATCAAATTGTTGATCATCATCAAAAATAATTCACAAAACTATGATACGTATAAACTAATATTATTAGTGTAATAATATTACATAGTATACAAGGTTATCCTACTAATTATCTAGTTAGTAATTATTAGGATTTTTGGGTTTAATCTTGGGTGCATCCAAAGGAGATCACCTAGGTTGGTGATTTGGGTATTGGAGGATCATCCACATAATATAAGCTCAAGAACAACATCAAGGAAGGAGTCCTTGAGTTGTGCCCAAATATTTCCAATAGCAATGTAAGGAAATTCTTCTTATATGGTTTTATACCATCTTTTATGTTTTATACTTTTGCATGCATGTAGATTTAGACCATCACATAAAATTAGCTAGTAATTTTATTATCATAAGATGAGTATTATATGGTCTAAAATACTAACAGGGAAGGTAGTGGGTCTTGCGAAGATGATGAGGAAGAAGAGCAAAGTTCAAGTGAAGAAGAAGATGACGGTGAAACCTCCGGTTCAATAGAGGTAGATGATGATGATGAGGATGTCGCGATGAGCGACAATTGATGGTAGACAAAGCATGAAAGAGGGCACTACAATGTGGGGTTGATCACTTATGCTAGTATCAACCTATTCCATTGTGAGTCTTATACCCCTCTTTTTGCTTTTTTTTTTCAATGACTTGTATAATATTTTAACTTGAACCACTTTGAGTTGGAGTCCTAGCACCATCAAGGGACTTCCACCTCGGCCCCATTGAGGTGATTACCTTTTGCTCCCACCATGTAAAATCTAAAATGACAACTTACTTTTCATGCATTACATTTGTATTCTTGTGAATAAACTTTCCCTCTTTTCCATTAGAAATAATGTTTGGTTTGGTTCGGGGAAGTTGATTCATAAGCAACCCGAGTTAATTCAAATTAACTCTCCGAACAATAGAAAGCATGCATCACTTAGACTAGCTTAGTTTGCATCACTTGTATATATTTATAACATGTAAATATTCCATATAGCTTGCATTTAGTGTAGAATCATACATACTATTCATTTCATTGCATTTGCACAATTCCCTAATATTTTGTCCATTGGGGACAATGTCCATTCTAAGTGTGGGGATGGGGAATTCTAACATTTTCCTAACTCAAAAATTTCAAAAAAAAAAAAAAAAATGATTTAAATTTCAAAAAATCCAAAGACATGTTCTTCCCTTTGTAGTGTAGAAATGTATATATTGTATATATTTGTTTGTTTTTGTTCACTCCTATTACATTGGACCGACTACACCACATTCGAGGCATGAGGAATATGAAGACCGCATGGTATGATCTTTCCTAATCTCCCTTTTCCTCTCTATGTTAATGACAACGTGGCTTCTTTTTGTTTGATGTGGTACAAACCAATGTGATTCTAGGAGTTGCATTTAGATTATATGGCATACTAGTGATAGTAGCATTTGCATTAGGTTGTATATATAATAGTTGCATCATGGCATGTAGTTGCATTTTAGGAAATTTTTTGTGAAAATGTCTAGTTGGGAAGCTTGGCAAGTGTGTATAGACCCTTGTAGATAATTTTTCTCCTTGAGACTTTGTTTACTAGAATACCCTCAAGACACCCTAGGATGTGTCATACTAGTATCTTTTGACCCATGGACTAAGGCCTAGTCAAGAGTACCTTGTGGTGTGATGACTCCTTGGCTACCGTTTATTCGAAGGTGATCCTTGATGCCATGCAATCGTTCTTTCATTACTATCATCATGTTTTGCCAATACAAAAGGGAATGGGCACAAAAAACTCCAATTTGAGTTCGAATACCAAAGTGAAAATTTAAAAGTTTGCAAAAATTGCATCAATGAAAAGAGGAGCAAAAATAGACTCCTATGCATCAATAAAAGTACCGTTTCTACAAAATGGGGTTACTTTGAAAATGTTCAAAAAGAATGTAAAAGAAATTGTCAAATACCAAAATTGCCAAGCATCAAAAGTGGCAAAGAAAATGTTCTCAAAAGTCAAATACCACAAGAAATTTGGGAGGAAACAAAACAAAAGCAAACTACCATTGAGAAACTCAAAGCATTTTGATCCCTTTTATCCATTGATGATCTCTTTCTTGTTGCATGGTGGAGAGGGGACGACCCTTCTTCTTGTCTAGGCAAGAGGGGGAATTCTGCGATCCTACAGTGTTTCTAACACCATAGGGAGCCTACTTTTGACAAAAGCATTTAGCGATTGAGGATAAAAGTACCCTAGTTTGACACAACTTGGAGGTGATTTGTTGGTATCCTTTTAGACTTAGTAACTTGGAGAAATAATATCTACAATGGAATGTGTACCCTTAGATTGCTTCCCCTTTAGATGATTTCCGCCACTTAGATGGGGAAAGTGGCTATTCTTTTTGTAGATGCATCCTTTATTTGATCATGTGTGCTTAATTTCTAGGATGCACGCCATTTTGGCAAGCCCCACCTTGCCTTGCAAGAAGGCATCTTACCTGATCGGTGTCTTGTTGTGAGTTGAAGGGGCGGAGTGAGACCCGTTAATTGTCTCACATCGGCTAGTTATTAATAAGGGTCATAGTTTTAGTCACCTCTTTACTCGGGACGAGGAAAGGTTCGGTTTGGGGAATTTGATGTGACACATATTTGTGGACATTTAGTCCCCGAACTAGCCTCGTTCCGATGCTTTCTAGTGCTATTTAGGGTCATTTCTTATCTTTAGTTCCCTACTTTGCATATTCTTTGAGGTTTTGTGTCCATGGTAGGAGAGGATGGCTAGCCTTGCATTTATGGAGCAAAGTAAAGCTAAATGGAGTGCATCTAATGACCAAGAATAAAAAAGGAGACCATTACTAAAGACCTAAGTGAAAAATGAAGTAAGATGGGCAATGATGAAGACCCCCACGACCTGCCAACGATCCCCACGGATCCTTAGGCAGTCAAAGAAGAAGAAGAAGAGCTTATCGAAGATCCGGCGTCTCAAGCCTTGATCCGGGCGACTCAACCCTCAATCCGGGCGTCCCGAGTCCAGGTCGAGCATCTCACCATATGACAATCCGGACGAGTCTCTCTAGGACTTGCAAAGCACTAATCATCTTCATAAGGACTTAATCGTCATGTAAGCCCTTAGTTAACCTAATACTTGTACTTAGTATAAATACCCCATTGTGTTAGGGGATTAATCACCAAGTTAGAATTTAATATTAATCAAGTTTATATATTATAAATCAAGTTGTAATCTCTTAATCTAATATTAATCAAATCTTAATTCCTCTTTAAACCTTCAAGTGTTCTTAGTTTTAATTGGGTAATTTGAAGATTATTTGGGTTTATTGAAGACTAGACAACTCTTTATCATTCATCAAGTGTTCTTCTATTATTCTTTGCTTATTATTTGGATCATCCTCAAATTGGTATAATCCTTTTTACCCTTGCTTAATTATTACTTTACTCATTTACCATGTTTAACCTTGCTAATATGATTGACACCTTCATTAGCATGTTTACCATAGTCATGAGTGATTAGTCTTCTAGCTAGGGTTAATGGGGGATTAGGGGAACTATAACATGGGGGTAGATTCATACTTAATCTAATATGTTTCCATAAGATTGCTTGCTTCTTGTAGTGTTAACCTATGCACATGTTATGCTTGATAAAATGCTAGACTATGAAACCTTGCATTTTGCACATCTCTTATCTATTCAACAAGACTTGTAAGATATAAACTAACTCGAGTCTTGTTAGACCATGCATAGAAGTGAATAGGAAGAAAGTAAGTTGACTTGTAAGTGTTGTACAGTCTAGACCGACTCGGCTCCGGGACCCAAATCTTCCGATGAATCGTAGATATAAACTAACTCGGTTCCTCTACAACAATAATTGCTTGCAACTATGAAAACATGTTTGTATGATCACCACCATGAATCCCCTATGAACCCATGACACCCTATGAACCCATGACACCCTAAGACATAGCTTTCTACAACCGATAACTTAATTCAATACCCGTCCTTTGGGATCCGACCATTACTTACCACTATACTGAGAGTAGTTTGTTCTGTTATAAATATTGTTTTGGTTGGTTGACTTAGACGACAAAGTTTTAACCACACCACCTGCAACCACCGACACCACACCCCAACCCACACGAGACACACACATACACACACGACGCCAAACACTACCGACATTGAACCGCCAACCACCACCGGCTCCCCCGCCTGCCGACACCAGCCACCACCATGGTCCCTCCCTGACCATGGTGGTCCCAGCAAACACCCACACTATGATTATAAACAATATATAATGACAACAGCAACTAACACGATGCTCTTGTGGAAAGAATGATCAATAGAATTAGGAGTATTGGGGCAAAAAACTGTCATATGTAGGGAGATTAGTCCTAATCAACTCTGTTTTTGACACTCTTTACTCCTACTGGGCAGAGATGTTTATTATCCCCAAGGGGGTAATCAGAAGAATTGAAGGCATTTGTAGAAACTACTTATGGGATGGAAGCTCAGATTATCACAGAGTACCTGTGGTTGCTTGGGACAAAGTTACTTTACCAAAAGATGAAGGGGGCCTGGGTATTAAGAAAGCAGAAACCTGCAACATAGATGCTGTGGCAAAACTCTTAGACTGGGTTTATAACAAAGTTGATAAGCTGTGGATCAAGTGGATCAGTCAGGTATACCTCAAACAACAAGACTGGCACACTTATACTCCTGCAGCTTGTGTTGCCTGGTCCTGGAAAAGCATTTGCAAAGTCAAAGAAATGATGAAGGCTGGATATCATAAAGATCAATGGGTTGCTAAATCGAAGGGATACTCCATCAGGATGGTATGAATGGCTTATAACCAAGCAGCTTAAACAAGATTGGGTTCAACTGGCCTGGAATAAATGGAATTATCCTAAGCATGCTATGATATCTTGGCTTGTACTGAACCATGGTCTAAATGTTAAAGCCAAACTGTTTCAGTTTGGTTGTTGTCCTGACAACAGATGTTTCATCTGTGACAAGGACTCTGAGTCTCAGGAGCATCTGTTCTTTAATTGCTTATATAGTAAACAGGTGATGATGTTAGTGGAGCAATGGTGTGGTTTCAAAGTAGCAGTAAGGTCCTATGCAAGTAATGGTAGAAGTGTAGGGACTAGATTGAAGAGACAAGTCCATTACCTCATCTAGACTGCCTGTTTCTATCATATATGATGTCAAAGGAACAATTCGAGGGTGAATCTAATCCTACTCAGGCCTGAGAAGCTGGCAGCTATTATCAAGGAGGAAGTGACGAGGAGGATAAGATCAAAAATAGGAAAAATTGTTAGTCGTAATGAGAAGTCCTGGCTCCAGAAATGGGGCATTATGGGTTATTAGTCTTTGCTTGTTGTAATCGTTTGGGTGCTTTGGTTGTTAGGGGGTTAGTTTGTGTTTCTTTGATGCAATCTAGCTCTCTTGTATTTATTTTTTTGTATATATATATATATATATATATATATATAGAATTAGGATCACATGAGTCCACCCTATCTTTTTGAGTCCGTGAGTCCATGATATAATATCACACGTTATATTAAATAATATCACAACTTATAGTATCACACGTTATACTAAACAATATCACAGCTGGAAAAAAAAACTTTTTGAAAAAAAAAATCGTGATATTGTTTTGTAATACAATATCACACGTTATGCTAAACAATATCACACGATATACTAAACAATATCATAGCTTTCACGAAAAAAAAAATTTATTAAAAAAAAATTTGTCTTGAAAAAAAAAAATTTGAAAAAAAAAATTTCGTGATATTGTTTTGTGATACAATATCACAAGTTATGCTAAACAATATCACACGTTCTACTAAACAATATCATAGTTTACATGAAAAAAAAATTGTTAAAAAAAAAATTCGGAAAAAAAAAAATCGAAAAAAAAAAAAATTGAAAAAAAAAAATTGAAAAAAAAAAATTCGAAAAAAAAAAATTTTCGATTTTTTTTTTTTTCAAATAAAAAAAATTTTGAAAAAAATAATTCGTGATATTGTTTTGTATAGTGCGTGATATTGTTTTATGGACTCATGGACTCAAATATTTAGGTGGACTCACCGGGATCCCACTTATATATATATATTATATATATATATATATATATATATATATATATATATATATATATATATATATATATATATATATATATATATATATATATATATATATATATATATATATATATATATACCACATTTCAAAAAAAAACAGCAACCAACACGACCCTTGACCAAAACAGCCCGTACACCTCTCTTTACCACCCATTTTTGACCACTTAACACCACCCAAGACCACCACCATTATCCCCTCACTACCCACAACAATAACCACACAAAGCCTTCCCAAGTAGGCCACGAAAACAAGGGTAAAAATCCGTCTTAAGACGGTCACACAAAAACAACAAATACCCATATTATGACTCGGTCAAAGTCGGTTATTGGTGGTCAACGGTGGGTATAGGGTGGTCACGGTGGGTCACACGGTGGGTCCAAGTCGCGGGTGAGCCAACGATATCAATTAATTAAGGTATAAGCTTGTTTAAGACGATATTACCTTACGATCTCGAGGCGGAGGGACAAAAGACGGTCTTCCCTTTTCTCCCTTTTCTTTCCTCTCTTCCTCTCTTCTTTCTCTGTAAATATTGTGTGGTGGAAAATATGAAATGATATTCTTAGGAGAGAAGATAAGGTAGTATGGGTGGTTGGTGGGCTAAGTATGTGTAGATAGGATGGTAGGTAGGGATGGTAATGGGTAGGGTCTGGGTCGGGTCCACCTAGATCCGGATCCGGACCCGAGATTTTCCCTGTGTACCCATACCCGACCCAAACCCGCAAGGGTCTAAAATTTGAGGACCCATACCCGGACCCTATGGGTAAGGATCGGGTCCGGGTCTACCCGCGGGTAGTCTGAGTTTCAGCCACTTTAAGAACATGATTAACAACTATGGGTCTATAATATTTAAAAAAAAATCCATACTATTTTAACATTATGAGTTTATTAATCTCTATTGTACACTACCAAATCCAATATAAATACCAAAGAGATTAAGAAAGACAAAGAAGACCTAAATTAATTTTACCTCCAAATACATGTGAAAGAATCAAACTCAGAACCCTAAAATCAATACCGTACTTGATAGCCGTCTCCATCTGACCGTCGCTTGCCGCCGTCAATGGTAGTTGTCGGTCGCCGCCTATTAGAGAGGTGGTTACCAGTCACGTATCAGTGCAGTGGTGGTAGTTTTCTTGTGTCAGTGGTGGAGTGGTGGTATTGTCAGAAGAGTTTGGTTGGGTTTTATCACTTTATGGGATGAGGGAAGAGAAAAAGACTTTAGTTGCTTTGGTTTCTACGGTTTGCTAGTATGAATTCAGAAAAGTTGCGATTTTAATTTTTTTTTTTAAATAAAGGTTCTAAGGGTCGGGTATGGGTCTCATAACTTAGACCCGGACCCGAAATATTTTAGTAAAACCCATACCCGACCCATCCCCATTGGGTCTGAAAAAATGAGACCCATACCCGACCCATTAGGGTCCGAACCTCAGAGTCTGGGTCAGGTCCCCGACCCACTGCCATCCCTAATGGTAGGTGAAAGTATATTATTATCCTTATTATTTAATTATCCATCTTTTAACATAACTCGTATAAATGCAATATAATATTATTTTATAAAATATATTTACCCATTTACCGTTGACTAGCCTTTGACCAAGGTAATAAAATACGGGGTATTACAGTGTTCCCCCCTTAAAATGAACTTCGTCCCCGAAGTTCGCCCCATTTTCTCCTTTCCTCAAGTCTCCTCACGTCTCATCACTGATTCTCAAGCACTCTCTCTCGCCTCACATGCTTATCAACCGTATACGTTCTTTCTAATTTTCAATCTCATTTCAAAGTTCTTTGTTCCACTCTCATAGTTTTCTCACATTCCGTACTTTTCTTCCATAATTTTTCGAATTATTACATCCACTTCCCCTAAAAGAGAACTTCGTCCCGAAGTTTAACTATCAAACCTCATAGTGTGCTCTCATACGTTCATTACTAAATTCCACAAACGACTATGTTCCAGGTTCAACACTCTTTCTTACCTATTTCAAATCCATTATCAAATCTCATATCGTCTTATGTCATTTCTATAAGCCCACTCTAGAAGCCTCCCAAACGTCAAAGCGCAAGGTCCAATCCACGATTCGAAACCCTAATCCCATAAAAAACTCCCAACTCATGTTGGTTATAAGCATACGTATCTATCACGTCAAATCTCATACACTCATATGTATGCACATCAATCACGAATATGCGGACTCCAAGAAACAATCAAATAATGCAAACTTTCTCGTTATGTGACTCAACCATGTTCATGTTGGAGTTAGTGTCCTCCACAATAGTGTGTTTACATAATAAATCTCATTAAAGAAATATCATTAGATATTTAATTATTTGATCCTCGTCAGTTGATTAACGTAAATCGATAACGGTTGGCTAACTAGAGTTTGACGTTATTGTCGTGAGACGGCGGTGATCAACTGACCAATTTCGGTCACACCTATAGGAACGAACCCCAATTGATAACTAATTAATTGTATGAGATACAATTTATTTAGTCCCTTAATTTATAGACTAAAAGGTTAGTCGATTATTTTAGAGATATTTCGAGTTGTGAACTCGAGGAGCGGCAGTTATTATTTAATTACGCGATAATTAAAATAATAAATTTTATGAGACGGGTTTTAGTCAATTAATTGTTAATTCACAAAAATTATACTAATTGATTAATGTGATTAATATTAGTACGTAAAATATTATGTGTAGCGGTACACGTATATTTACGGAGTGATTTGGACGAAATTAATTGGAAGCATTTAAACATAAAACAATGTTTAAATAAAATTTACACGTATTTGTGCGACAAATATAAGAACCAAAATGGACTCGTAAATGCGACATTGGACCGTGTAAATGGAATATAGTGGATGATTACAAACATAATCATTACACTTTATTTATTTATTCTTCCACAAGTTATCTTATGTCTTTTGCATGTGATATGTAATTGAACATAAAATAAGTCACTTTCTACACTCCACCAATTCCACACTCCACCCGCCACTTCCTCCTATATACTCCAATTTGTTGTTCATTTTCGTATACTACTTCACTACTTCATTTTGCATGTGAACAAAATTGATTATCTCTCTAAAATTATTATACATCATTTACTAAGAAGTTAGTAATCAAAATATTATTATTAAGAGTGTTAGTAATATTACAATATTATCAAGGGTTAATTTTACAAGTATCTAGTTAATACTTGTAAGATTATTTTGGGTGTTGTTCTTGGGTGCAACTTGAAGGAGACTTTCTTGTTGAAGGTTTTCAAGGAGGATCATCCATTTCTTTTTAGCTCAAGAACAAACTAGATACGTTATCTAGTTTGTGCCAAAATTACCATAAAAATCTATGTAAGGAAATTGTTTTTCCTTAACATTCATTTTTATGCGTTTATATTTGCATGCAAGTTACATAGATTACTAAATGAACATATTATAAGATAATTTGTTACTAATTAGAGAGTCTAACATGGATCTATGATCTTTCAAGTGGTATCAGGGCTTAGGCTTATAATTTGCATGTTGATTTTAAACATATTAATAAATTATGAGATAATTTATAAAAACTCAAAAATTGTGTTAGAAGAGGTTTTAGCATGAAATTTTTGGGGCATGCATACCTACTGATCTTAAAAGATTTGTGGTAAATTTTGGTGATTTATGAAGTTATTTTGCTATTTGTAATGTTTTTTGGTAGAAAACCGAATCAAAATGCCGTATTTTAGTTAAAAATTTACTAAAAATAGTTAAAAGATGATTCGGGTCATGAAATTTTTATGGTGTTTCATGCATATTTTCTACAGATTGTATGCAAAATTTTGAAGATTGGTTTGAAGGTTTGCGTGTTTATTGATTTTATGAGATAAAAGTCGATAAAAGTGAAATATATTAATCATATACTCGAAAAATTTTGTTCCTGCCCATGATAAATTTATGTACATTTAAATTTATTATTTAAAAGTTAAAAGTGAAATTTAAAATATGATTTCACCTTGTTTTGATGTTTATTGGTTTTAGTGGTTAAAAACCGATAAATATCAATCTTTTTCTTCATAAACTTTATCCGGAATTTTTGGGCAATTTTTCTGACTTTCTGGTGTTCTTGGGAGTGTTCAAGAATACTCAAAAATTTTGTTTCAATTTTTGGGTAATTTTTCAATTATTTTGGATTTATTACTTAAAAGTTATGATTTTACCGATTAAATTAGCAAAATATCACCAAATCAAGCTAATTATTCATCAGTAAATTAGTGAGGACTAATTTTGAGGTCCAAAACAGTTTGGACAATTAGTTTGGACTTAAATGAGATTTAAGAGTTGATTATTTATTTTTACAAGTTAAAAATCGATTAAATCCACAAAACCGAGATGGATACCTACGATTGTTAAGATAGGGCGATTTTGGCATCATTTTACATCATTTTAAGCATATTTATTTAAGTTGAATGAATGATTGTCATTTATTTAAAGTATTTATTTTATTGTACCTAGTATGGCCTAGTCTATTTTAATCGTTATCACCCGAAATGAATGGGAATAGCGATTTGTTTGTAATTAAATACGATCTCGTATCGTCGGTGTGTAATTAATTAATAGTTTTATTTATTTTTTTAATTAATGTATAATTAGGAATAGCTATGTAATTTAAATTGTAATAGTTATTCTTACCGGCGTTTCCAAAAGACGGATTACATCGAGACGGAGTCTATTGTTGGAAGGTGTTCCAAATCCCACAAGAGGAGCCACTTTTGGAATGAAGAGGCAAGGGACCAAGGAGTTGGTTTCCGAAATGTAATAGACTAGTTTTTATTAACTAGGTGGCCATACTAGGATTTTTCATATGCTTACTTGTTTGCTTGTTTTTATTTTCGCGCATGCCAAAATCGCCATTCACATGCATTATTTTTGCGTTTGTCAATTCACGTCATTTACATTCACCGGCTTAGTTCACTTATAGGGAATTTATGACTAAATTGACAAGATCTCTCACATAACTAAAATTGAGATTAGCCTTACCAATTAGTAACACCTATGAATCCCTTGTTCATTAGAGTCACGCTCGCCTAAGCGGGGTGTTTTCTTTTTACCTTGGGTAAGTAGGGTGGTAAACGGTTATCACGTGCCAAAATTGGTTGGACTCAATGGGGTATAAGACGGTCTTGTATTCCGGGGCTAGCTAGTAGATGAAGTTAAGGAAATTCGTCAACCAAGAGTTCTAGAGGTAGAATTAGTCAACCGTTGACTTACCGAATTTACACGATAATGGGATGTTTCGCCCAAGCGATGCTCATTTTTGTTTAATTTTTGGGTCTTGGAATCATTTATATAATTTAGTGGGAGATCATTATATAAATGATAAAACTTGTTAAACATGTTTTCACAAGTATTTTTTTTTAAAACAATGGATGTTAATTTTTCCTTATTTGTTGTAGCATTTTAATTCGCAATGGCAACTTCTTCAATTCCATCGACTACTTCACTAGGCAAAGATTCATGGCTAAGGTCCGTAATGGACAAATGTATCTTAAAAGATGACGGTAGTAACTTTCTTGAATGGGAATCCAACATCAAAAGTGCCGCATTGTCCGACAATGTGCTCACTTAATTGACCGATGCTCGTTCCATCGAGCCCGGTCCAAGGGCTTCATCGGCGGTGCGGACTGCCTATGATGACCATGTGAGGATGTCGAATGATATCAAGAATGTGTTGATATGGTCGATATCCCCAAAGTTCAAGCTTTCATGCATTTCTTTAAATGCGTACGAGATATTCACTCGTATGATTACCATGTTTTCACAAACACCTAAAGTCTGTCAATACGATGCGGCGGCATGCTTCTTTGAAGCTAAGCTTTAGAGGGGCCAAAAGGTTGGTCCCCATGTACTCAAAATGGTCGAATATGTTGACATCCTAGAGTGTCTAGGGTGTAAGATTCCTAAGACTCTTGTGGTGGATCGAATCCTCCACTCACTTCCCACCAAGTTTGCCCACTTTATGGTAAACTACAACATGAATGACATGGATAAGAGTTATCATGAAATTCATGCACTCCTCACCCAAGCGGAGAGGGATATGGAAGGTAGTGGGAGTGAAAAAGGGGATGTTCTAACCATGAAGTTAAAGAACATGTCCCTTGGAGTTAAGAAAGGAAAAGGGAAGGAAAAGTCCCAATTCAAGAAATCGTCAAAGAAACATGACAAGGGAAAGGGGAAGGCCGTTGAGAATGGAAATCCCAGGGCAAATGGTGTCAAACTCTCCGAGGCCGATTGTTTCCATTGTAATGGGAAGGGGCATTATAGGAGGAGTTGTTCCAAATACTCGGAGGATCTCAAGGAAGGGCGTGTAACGCCTATTGGTATTATTTCCACTCTCTATGTGATAGACGTTAATTATGCTTGCACTTCCACTTGGGTACTTGATACCAGATGTGGCTCTCACCTTTGTAATCATTTGCAAGGTTTAAGGGACGTGCGAGAACTAGCAAAAGGTGATATGGATCTCCGCATGGGCAATGGAGCTAGAGTAGCGGCCGTTTCCATGGGGACCTATGTGCTCATTTTAGCTAGTGGTCTAGAGTTGTATTTAAATAAGTGTTATTTTGTACCAACTTTAACCAAGAACATCATTTCCATTTCCGCGTTAGACGCGGAAGGCTTTTGTTTTATGATTAAGGACAATAGTTGTACTTTTTCATTATATGATGTGGTTTATGGCAATGCCATTTCAATTGGAGGCATTTATGTTTTAAATGATGTTAATGACGTTTATCATGTGGAAACTAAAAAGCTCAGAACGGGTGATCCAAACGAATCCTACCTTTGGCATTGTCGTTTAGGCCCCATAAACGAAAGACGCATTAAGAGACTTGCTTCATCAAAAGTGCTCAAACCATTTGGTTTCGAATCTTATGGTATATGCGAGTCTTGCCTTTTAGGCAAGATGACTCCTGCACCTTTTGCGGGAAAAGGGACACGAGCTAGTGAGGTTTTGGCTCTCATACATACGGATGTGTGATGACCATTAACCATCACCGCTAGAGGAGGTTTTCACTACTTCATTACTTTTACTGATGACTTAAGTAGATATGGGTATGTCTACTTAATGAAGAACAAGAGTGAAGCTTTTGATAAGTTCAAAGAGTTTCAAAATGAAGTAGAGAACCAATTGGATAAAAAGATTAAGACCCTACGATCCGATCGTGGTGGTGAATATCTAAATTCTGATTTTGATTCACACCTAAAAGATTGTGGTATAATATCACAATGGACTCCTCCTGGCACACCACAACTAAATGGTGTGGCCGAAAGGAGGAACCAACTTTATTAGACATGGGTCGGTCTATGATGAGTCTAACTGAGCTTCCTAATTCGTTTTGAGGTTTTGCCCTCTTGTCTGCAATATTTTCACTAAATCGAAGCCCAACTAAAGCAGCCGATAAGACTCCATATAAGATATGGACAGGGAAAGTCCCTCATTTGTCATTCATGCGTATTTGGGGTTGCGAAGCGTACGTCAAGATCAAGTCTGACAATAATCTTGCACCCAGGTCTGACAAATGTCTTTTTGTAGGATATCCAAGGGAAACACGTGGCTATTACTTCTACAATAAACATGAGAACAAAGTGTTTGTGGCTCGTGATGCTATCTTCCTAGAAAAAGAGTTTATTTCTAGGAGATAGAGTGGGAGAAAATTTGAACTTGATGAAGTTCGAGAGCCACAAACCGAGAATGAGGTAGAGGAGAACGTGGAGGATAACATTCCCTCTTTCTGTTTTACGGTAATTGTTCCTAGAAAGTCAAGTAGGATTTCTAATCCACCTGACCGTTACCTTGGTAACATCGAAGAGGATGGTGTTTTGTTACTTTTGGAAAGTGATGAACCCACTACCTACAAATCGGCCATGTCTAGTCCCGACTCCTCGCTTTGGCTAGAAGCCACGTGGTCCGAAATGGATTCCATGTACGAGAACCAAGTATGGGACTTGGTGGATTTACCTGAGGGAGTGCGACCCCTTCAGTGTAAATGGATATATAAAATTAAGCTCGGCGTGGATAAACATGTAGATGTTTACAAAGCTAGATTGGTGGCAAAAGGTTTCACCCAAGTTCATGGTTTACACTATGACGAAACCTTCGCTCCAGTCGCTATGCTTCGGTCCATTAGGATAATCTTAGCGGTTGCCGCATTTCATAAATATGAGATTTGGCAATTGGATGTCAAAACCGCCTTCTTGAATGGGATTCTAGAAGAAGAGGTGTACATGATACAACCTGAAGGTTTTGTGGATACATCTAACCCTAAGAAGGTGTGTAAGCTTAATAAGTCCATCTATGGTCTTAAGCAAGCATCTAGGAGTTGGAATCATCACTTTGATCATGTTATTAAACAATACGGTTTCACTACAAGTGTGGAAGAACAGTGTTTATACATGAAGTTTAGTGGGAGTAAGGTTGCATTCCTTGTCTTATATGTGGATGACATATTTCTCATCGGGAATGATATTCCATCGCCCACTTCCGTTAAGGAGTGGCTAGGAAAACACTTCCAGATGAAGGACTTGGGAGAGGCACAACGAATCTTAGGTATCCGGATCTATAGGGATAGGTCCAAAAGGATACTAGTATTAAGTCAAGAAGCTTATATTGACAAAGTTCTTGACCGGTTCAATATGAAAGACTCCAAGAGAGGAGTTCTACCTATAGGCCAAGGGATTACTTTGAGCAAGTCATAGTCTCCCTCTACCCCTAAGGAGATTGAACACATGAAGACCGTCCCTTATGCTTCCGCTGTTGGGTCTATCATGTATGCTCTGATTTGCACTCGTCCCGACGTTGCGTATGCCTTGAGCATGATAAGTCGTTATCAAGCCAAGCCTGGTGAGAGTCACTGGATAGCCGTAAAGAACATCCTTAAGTTGAAACGGGAGAGGAGGCCGAGCTAGACCGCGGATTGGGACCTTCGTCCAATTTGAGGTCTAACTCAAATTCCGTCTAAGAAGACATGGTAATCTTTGTCACGTCTCAATTCTATAATGAATTTTGAGACTTTTTGCCTAGAGACTTTTATTTAAATAAGGATCCGAGCTACGATGAAATCACAAGACAAAACCGAGTAACGGGTTTATCGGTTTTCAACAAACGAGCTTAGTTTGCTTCCAATCGGTCCCATCTTTTTAGTAATCATATGAAGACCATCCTAGGACAATTTTCAGCTGCTCAAACCGTCCAAATCAGTCCTAGGAGGCTGTTTTCTATATTTTGAAGAATTAGCTCAAATGTCGCTTTCAAGGAAGATCCAAAGTGTCACTATCATTCTTACAATTGTGTAAGAGCTTTGGGGGCTGCTCTCAAGGGCTTATACCAGCCCAAATTGGAATAAGGAAGCCTCCAATTGTGTGTTCCTAGGATAGCTCTTATGTCCCTTTCATTGTAAGACCTTGAGAAGACCATTTGGATTGTTCTTGCTTGGTTGATGCTCACGGTTTCCTAGGGTAGATTTTCAGCAACGTTTTCTTGTTTTCTCACTTGTTTAATGTTAGCCATTTGATGTAATTTGGATGGTTAAGATTAGAAGGACTTGGGCTATAAATAAACCAAGTTCCCAAGTGTAATATTCAGATTTGCTTAAGTTATAAACCAAGTGAGAAACATGAGTTTTCTTCATTAAATCTCTTCTTTGCTTTGTGCTTGAAGAGCTCCTTCGCTGTGTGCTTGGAGTTTGGTAGTTTACTTGCTTGTGTGCTTTAAAATATCGAGTCTATACCTATTGCTTTGTGTTCGGGTCTAGACATATCAAAATCGTCCCTCAAGGACACACCTAATCCCACGGTTTGTTCAATGCAAACTTAGGCTCTTTTCCTTAGTTTTTCCACTTAAATTTTCAAGTTAGAAGTTTCACTCCAACTTGGTTATCAGAGCTTTGGTTAGTCTTGTGAGTTCATTTTCCTAACTACATTCAAAAACACAAAAACAGCCCAATGAGTGAAGAGAGAATACTCGGTCTTGAAAACAATGTAGACCGATTAACAACAAATGTGAATTTGATCTTAGAATCCATAACAACCTTGATGACCAATGTTCCAACACCACCAAGGTATGGAGGACGACCACCACCACACCGTGGAAGAGGGCGTGGCCGTGGGTTTGGAGCAAGGGGCCGAGAGCGTGAGGACATGGAGGACGACTTGCACTCGGATTCGGGGGATTCTTGGGTTGAAGCTTATCATGAGGAGCATCCTAAAGACTTAAAGGTAGAAATTCCAAACTTTAATGGTAGTTTAAATCCCGAAGATTTAATAGATTGGCTTAGAACTATCGAAAGAGTCTTTGAGTTTAAGTCATATTCGGATGCTAAGTGTTTTAAAGTTGCCATCTTAAAACTTAAAGGATATGCTTCACTTTGGTATGAGAACTTAAAAAATCAGAGAAAGAGAGATGGTAAGGAACCCATTAAGTCTTGGTTAAAGTTGAAGAAGAAGCTTAATGAGAAATTTGTACCTAAAGAATACACTCAAGACTTGTTCATTAAACTCACTCAACATAAACAAGATCAACAACCACTTGAGTCTTACATTAGAGATTTTGAGCAACTCACTTTGCAATGTGAAATGAATGAGAAACCGGAACAAAAAATTGCTAGATTTGTTGAAGGTCTAGATGACAAAGTTGCTCAAAGAGTCCGATTACAACATGTGTGGTCCTTCGATGAGGCCCTTAACTTGGCCTTGAGAGTTGAGAAAGCGGGAAAGGGAAGGGCTAACCCACAAAAATACCCGACCAAAACATGCCATTACTCGAAACCCCACACACCAACCGAGTCAAAACCCAAAGACCTCTCAAATTCACAACCAAAAACAGCCTATTTTGACAAAGGAAAAGCACCCGAAAATTCTCAAAGAAAAACCGTAGGCCTCAAGAAATGCTTCCAATGTCAAGGGTATGGTCATTTCATGAAAGATTGTCCAACCAAGAGGGCTCTTAGCACCCTAGAAGTAGTCCATTGGGGAGAGGATGAGATTCTTTTTTGTGAAAATGATGAGAATGATGAGGAACAAAAGGAGGCAGCCGAGGTAGTCTTGCCGGATTCGGGACTTAGTTTGGTTATTTGGAGGGTGATGCACACACAACCACAACCATTAGAACTAGACCAAAGACAACAAATCTTTAGGACTAGGTGTACCATCAAGGGAAGAGTGTGTAGTTTGATAATTGATAGGGGGAGTTGTACTAATGTAGCATCGAGTACTTTGATTGAAAAACTCTCATTACCCACAATAAATCATCCTTGTCCATACAAACTAAGGTGGCTCAACAAAGGAGCCGAGGTTAGAGTTGATAAACAATGTTTGGTCTCTTTTTCTATTGGAAAGAATTATGTTGATGAGGTCCTTTGTGATGTCTTACCAATGGATGCTTGTCATTTGTTACTTGGGAGACCTTGGGAATTTGATAGGGATTCGATTCACCATGGGAAAGAGAACACCTATTCCTTCAAATTTGCTTAAAAAAGAGTTATATTGTCACCATTACCACCCACCATCAAACCTACAACACCACATTCAATGGTTGAACCTTCTAAGGAAATCCTATTAATCAATGGGGCTGAAATGTTGCAAGAATTAGAAGGGGAGGGGGACGTGTATGCTTTAGTGTTTACGGGGTTGGCTAAGGGAATAGGAGGTGGCGGAGAGGGTCACGGCCAGCAGGCCACGGCCAAGGAGGGAGTGTCGAGGGATGTTCAAGAGTTACTTGATTCTTATGGGGATGTCTTTCCTAATGAACTTCCGAGTGGGTTACCACCTCTTAGGGGCATTGAGCACCAAATTGACCTCATTCCGGGAGCCTCTTTACCAAACAAAGCAGCCTATAGAAGTGATCCAATAGCCACCAAAGAGTTACAAAAATAGATTGAGGAGCTAGTGAGTAAAGGATTTGTGAGGGAGTCACTTAGTCCTTGTGCGGTTCCGGCATTACTTGTTCCAAAAAAGGATGGGTCATGGAAAATGTGCACCGATAGCCGAGCCATCAACAACATCACCGTTAAGTATAGGTTCCCCATACCTAGACTTGACGATATCTTGGATGAGCTTAGTGGAGCTCAAGTGTTCTCAAAGATCGATTTAAGGCAAGGTTACCATCAAGTTAGAATCAAAGAAGGGGATGAGTGGAAAACAGCCTTCAAAACCAAACATGGCTTATATGAGTGGCTTGTCATGCCATTCGGTCTCTCTAATGCTCCGAGTACTTTCATGAGGTTGATGACCGAGGTCCTTAGACCTTATTTGGGCCGATTTGTGGTGGTATACTTTGATGATATTCTGATTTTTAGTCCATCCAAAGAAGAGCATCTGAAGCATCTACAAGTATTGTTTGAAACATTTCGGGAGCACAAGCTTTATGGAAAATTGGAGAAATGTTCATTCATGCAAAGGGAAGTCCAATTCTTGGGTTTCATCATTAGTGATCAAGGGATTCTAGTGGATCAAGAGAAAGTCAAGGCTATTCAATCTTGGCCAAGACCGAGCACCATCACCGAAGTAAGGAGTTTCCATGGCTTAGCTTCCTTTTATAGGAGGTTTATCAAAGATTTTAGCACCATCATGGCTCCTATTACCGAGTGTATGAAGAAGGGGGAGTTCTCTTGGAATGATAGGGCCGAATTAGCCTTCAACAAAGTCAAGGCCTTAATGTGTGAGTCTCCTATTCTTGCATTACCCAATTTCCACAAGTTATTTGAAGTCGAGTGTGATGCTAGCGGAGTTGGAGTTGGGGCCGTGCTACTTCAAGACCACAAACCAGTAGCATACTTTAGTGAGAAGCTCAATGGTGCCAAGCTCAATTACTCAACTTATGATAAAGAATTCTATGCCATTATTCGAGCTTTGAACCATTGGAGTCACTACTTGAAGCCAAAGCCGTTTGTTTTGCATTCCGATCATGAAGCTCTCAAGTATATCAATGGCCAACACAAGCTCAATCATAGGCATGCTAAATGGGTGGAGTTCTTACAATCATTCAATTTTTCAAGCAAGTATATTGAGGGCAAAAACAATGTGGTGGCCGATGCTCTTTCAAGGAGGTTCACCATGTTGAGTTTTATGGAACAAAGGGTATTAGGGTTCGAACACATGAAGGATTTGTACATTGAAGATCCGGATTTCAAAGATGAGTGGCAAACACTTCAAGAGGGCCGAGAATGTGAGGAGGGCAAAAGGAGTAAGTATTCGAGTCAAGGAGGGTTCTTGTTCTTTGGGAATCGATTATGCATACCCAAGGGACCCTATAGAAACTTGTTGGTTAAATAAGTTCACTCAAATGGCCTTGCCGGTCATTTTGGCATCCAAAAGACATATGATATTCTCCAAGAGCAATTCTTTTGGCCAAAGATGCTTGGGGATGTCCAAAGTGTGATCAAGAGGTGTGCTCCTTGTCATCAAGCCAAGTCTTCCTTCCAAAAGGGTCCCTATACACCCCTACCCATCCCAAACCAACCATGGGAGGATGTTAGCATGGATTTTATTGTGGCCTTGCCAAGGACACAACGAGGCAAGGATTCCATCATGGTCGTGGTTGATCGATTTAGCAAAATGGCTCATTTCATTGCTTGCAAAAAGACCGAGGATGCTTCAAGTGTTGCTAATTTATATCTAAAGGAAGTGGTCAAGCTCCATGGTGTACCCAAGTCAATAGTTTCTGATCGGGATACTAAGTTTATGAGTCACTTTTGGAGGTCCTTATGGAAATTGCTCAAAACAAGGCTTCTTTTTAGCACCTCCCATCATCCTCAAACCGATGGTCAAACCGAGGTTACTAACAAGACCTTGGGCAGAATCTTAAGGGCCACGGTGTGCAAGTCTTTGAAAGATTGGGATCTCAAATTATCACAAGCCGAATTTGCATTTAATCGAGCTCCTTCATCAAGCATCGGGAAATCTCCATTCGAGGTGGTTTATGGCATTAATCCACTTATGCCTACTGATTTAGCACCTATTAAGAGGAATTCCATCGACTATGATGCCAAGAAAAGGGTCGAACAAATGCTCAAAATCCATGCCCAAGTGAAGAAGCAAATTGAGAAAACAAATGAGGGGTATGTGAACCGTGTCAAGAAACCGAGTCATCCAAAGAACTTTGAACCCGGAGATCTTGTTTGGGTTCATTTAAGAAAGGAGAGGTTCCCACAAAAGAGGAAAAACAAACTCATGCCTAGAGCCGATGGTCCTTTCGATGTTATGGAAAGAATTGGTCCGAGTGCTTACAAAATCAATCTTCCGGGTGAGTATGGTGTCCATGGAACCTTCAACATTGGTGACTTGAGTCCGTTTTATGAAGACCTCGAGGATGAAGATGTCGAGGATTTGAGGGCAAATCCTTTTCAAGAAGGGGAGGTTGAAACGGGAGAGGAGGCCGAGCTAGACCGCGGATTGGGACCTTCGTCCAATTTGAGGTCTAACTCAAATTTCGTCTAAGAAGACATGGTAATCTTTGTCACGTCTCAATTCTATAATGAATTTTGAGACTTTTTGCCTAGGGACTTTTATTTAAATAAGGATCCGAGCTACGATGAAATCACAAGACAAAACCGAGTAACGGGTTTATCGGTTTTCAACAAACGAGCTTAGTTTGCTTCCAATCGGTCCCATCTTTTTAGTAATCACATGAAGACCATCCTAGGACGATTTTAAGCTGCTCAAACCGTCCAAATCAGTCCTAGGAGGCTGTTTTCTATATTTTGAAGAATTAGCTCAAATGTCGCTTTCAAGGAAGATCCAAAGTGTCACTATCATTCTTACAATTGTGTAAGAGCTTTGGGGGCTGCTCTCAAGGGCTTATACCAGCCCAAATTGGACTAAGGAAGCCTCCAATTGTGTGTTCCTAGGATAGCTCTTATGTCCCTTTCATTGTAAGACCTTGAGAAGACCATTTGGATTGTTCTTGCTTGGTTGATGCTCACGGTTGCCTAGGGTAGATTTTCAGCAACTTTTTCTTGTTTTCTCACTTGTTTAATGTTAGCCATTAGATGTAATTTGGATGGTTAAGATTAGAAGGACTTGGGCTATAAATAAACCAAGTTCCCAAGTGTAATATTCAGATTTGCTTAAGTTATAAACCAAGTGAGAAACATGAGTTTTCTTCATTAAATCTCTTCTTTGCTTTGTGCTTGAAGAGCTCCTTCGCTGTGTGCTTGGAGTTTGGTAGTTTACTTGCTTGTGTGCTTTAAACTATCGAGTCTATACCTATTGCTTTGTGTTCGGGTCTAGACATATCAAAATCGTCCCTCAAGGACACGCCTAATCCCACGGTTTGTTCAATGCAAACTTAGGCTCTTTTCCTTAGTTTTTCCACTTAAATTTTCAAGTTAGAAGTTTCACTCCATAAGTACTTGAGAAGGACTAAGGATTCGTTCTTAGTGTTTGGAGGAGAAACTGAGTTGCGTGTAAGAGGTTACACGGACGCAAGTTTCCAAACCGATCGGGATGATATGAAATCCCAATCCGGCTATGTGTTTATGCTAAATGGAGGAGCAGTTTGCTGGTAGACCTTCAAGTAAAGAGTTACTGCGGATTCTACAACAGAGGCTGAGTACCTTGCAGCGTCTGAGGCTGCAAAGCAAGCTGTTTGGATTAGGCAATTCATGGAGGGACTAGGAGTAGTCCATTCCACCGAAGATCCTATCACTCTATATTGTGATAACAGTGGAGCTATTTTTCAAGCCAAAGAGCCGAAGTCTAGTAAAAAATCTACACACATTGAAAGGAAATACCATGTAATTAGAGATTATGTGGAAAGGAAAGAAATTGACATTTGTAAGGTTGGGACAGATGATAATATTGCTGATCCTTTAACCAAGCCTTTATCACAGGCTAAGCATAATGGTCATGTCGTCGCAATGGGATTGAGACGAGTACCATATTTTCTTTAGATTATGGATATCTAATAATTGGATAGTGTATCGCTTATTATATATATATATATATATATATGTGTGTGTGTGTGTGTGTGTGTGTGTGTGTGTGTGTGTGTGTGTGTGTGTGATAATCGCATTCATTGTTTTTGTTTTCATTTTTGAATCTTTTATTTAGTGTGACTAAACTTTTAATACCTTGTTTATCTGAATAAGTTGTGGAGACAATGTTGAACACTATTCAAGTGAATAAGATGAACATTGTATTTTGTCCCTAGTCATTTAATGAGGTGACGTCTCAGAGTGACTAGATTGTAAGTCGATTGATGGTTGTTCAACACAATGAGGTCATACGTGATGACTAGTCGATTACATAGGCAGAGTGTATAACACTTTGCCGGACAGTGACCATTTAGAGAGTCCCCAAGTTCTATTATAGACTCCTGGTCATGGCAGGGATCTCAAGATGTTCCTATGAGTCGATTCTTTTGACTGGAGACTATTATCCAAGTCAATGCAGTTTCTGAGTGACTTTGGTTTTTGTCCTAGGTCGTGCCGTGAAAGGAGGCCAAAAGGACATCTTCTGAGTCATGATGAGCTGTATTGGGCAAAGATATATAGGGTATACAAGAATTGTCCACCCACGTTAGGTAATTATATCTCAAGACCACTCGAGGAGTTAATGACTACAAATGCGTGGCCACGCGCGGAAGTAATCTGTGAGAGATTTTTCCGGTCAGGTAGTCACACTCCCGATCGAGAAAACCACTCGCGATATGTTCATGTACAAGTGCGACCTGAAAGACACCTTGCATTGAGTGGGAGATTAAAACGGACAAGAGAATTGGTAGCGCACACCTTGTGTCGGACAAGTGGGAGATTGTTGGAGTTAGTGTCCTCCACAATAGTGCGTTTACATAATAAATCTCATTAAAGGAATATCATTAGATATTTAATTATTTGATCCTCGTCAGTTGATTAACGTAAATTGATAACGGTTGGCTAACTAGAGTTTGACGTTATTGTCGTGAGACGGCGGTGATCAACTGACCCCTTTCGGTCACACCTATAGGAACGAACCCCAATAGATAACTAATTAATTGTATGAGATACAATTTATTTAGTCCCTTGATTTATAGACTAAAAGGTTAGTCGATTATTTTAGAGAGATTTCAAGTTGCGAACTCGAGGAGCGGCAGTTATTATTTAATTACGCGATAATTAAAATAATAAATTTTATGAGACGGGTTTTAGTCAATTAATTGTTAATTCACTAAAATTGTACTAATTGGTTAATGTGATTAATATTAGTACGTAAAATAATATGTGTAGCGGTTCACGTATATTTACGGAGTGATTTGGACGAAATTAATTGGAAGCATTTAAATATGAAACGATGTTTAAATAAAATTTACACGTATTTGTGCGACAAATATAAGAACCAAAATGGACCCGTAAATGGGACATTGGACCGTGTAAATGGAATATAGTGGATGATTACAAACATAATCATTACACTTTATTTATTTATTCTTCCACAAGTTATCTTATGTCTTTTGCATGTGATATGTAATTGAACATAAAATAAGTCAAGTTCTACACTCCACCAATTCCACACTCCACCCGCCACTTCCTCCTATATACTCCAATTTGTTGTTCATTTTTGTACACTACTTCACTACTTCATTTTGCATGTGAATAAAATTGCTTCTCTCTCAAAAATTATTATATATCATTTACTAAGAAGTTAGTAATCAAAATATTATTACTAAGAGTGTTAGTAATATTACAAATATTATCAAGGGTTAATTTTACAAGTATCTAGTTAATACTTGTAAGATTATTTTGGGTGTTGTTATTGGGTGCAACTTGAAGGAGACTTTCTTTTTGAAGGTTTTTCAAGGAGGATCATCCATTTCTTTTTAGCTCAAGAACAAACTAGATAGGTGATCTAGTTTATGCCCATATTTTCATAAAAATTTATTTAAGGAAATTGTTTTTCCTTAACTTTCATTTTTATGCTTTTATATTTGCATGCATGTTACATAAATCACTAAATGAACATATTACGAGATAATTTGATACTAATTATAGAGTCTAATATGGATCTATGATCTTTCAGTTCAACATTTCCATTCTCCAGACATCATGCCACACATATACCGCGTCAAATCCACCACATGATCACACATGTGTTTCCACATCCGTTCCCATTCATCATCAACACTTCCACTTATACGGAAGACCGCAATACAAAATCATGCAAATGACCACTACGCGACACATAATTGCATTTTTCATCTTACTTGTACACAAAAAAATAAACTCACATCGATTAACATACATCAAACAAGGTTATCACATCATTTCTGTCACAAATCCACTTATGTCGAATCAACGATTTTAATTTAATTGCAACATGTCACATAGCATGATCAACATAAACAATTCACGAAATATCGCCAAGGTAGGGGCAACATGCACATCCAAATACAAGTCAACTATTATAAACCGCGAAAATAAGGGTACACGCTCAATATTTGGCCGAATATATTAAAATATGGGTCAAGGCAGGCCACTCAGTCGAGTGTAGGAGGCCACTCGGTCGAGTAGGCGACCGCTTGGTCGAGTGCATGATGCACTCGATCGAGTGTCACCTGGGCAGAAGGTTTTCGTTCGGAACTTGGTTCCAAACGTTCATATTTTATCACACAAATGTTAAAAGGTTTCGATAGTGACTAACATACCACTAAACAACTATTTTAAAACAAACTCACGACCTTATGCCCATTATTACAACCCAACTAAAATAAAACATGATACAACATGCTATTCTAAAATTCATTTCAAAAGCATTGCATTCCCCCTATACCCGATGACAGTATCACGTTACCGTCACTAACAAACGCACAGTAGTGCGAAAAACCATAGTCACATTAACACTCATCACATCTATGCAATCTGTTGGACGTGTTACTACTATCACCTACGACCATAACAACATCTCAACTCAACGTAATACCACAACAAGATCACGATGTATACCATGGACGCTTTACCTGACGATTGGGAGGCAACTTTACAAACAACATCTATACTACCACTCAAAGGATCGGAGTCCCACACAACCACTTTAACACTTCATGCATAAACACTTAAATTAAACGGTTACACTCTATAACACGATTGATCAAATACCTTGACGATATGATTGAATCCTCATGCATTACACGCCACACTCTTACTCTCATGACCATGAAAACCACACTTGGTAATACTAAATCTACTAAGCTACATCTCAGTTATCTATCAACCAAAGTTTCCAAGTCATGCTCAATAACAATATCCTTCAACATGCATCCCAAACCTCATTCACTATCCATAAGTTTAAATGTTCGACCTAGATAACACATCACTCATTATACATAATTTACCTCATACGATTATCTTACTCAATTCAAGACACCTTACACAAGCTACAGTCACTTTCTTCAACTCCTAATTTCCAAACATGAATCATACACCTACCTTACATGGTTCAAATCCACATCAGGCGAACAACTTAAATCAATCCCAATAAACACGTGTTTCACATTTCTAACTCTCAAGTACAACACTACTCGTCACACATTATTAGCACTTGCCCTTTTATCCTCATAAGCTCGCCGACTCACTTTTGTTTCACATCCTCTAAATCATAACCATGTGTGTCTACACGTCTTTTACTCATCAAAACCATACAACTCACACGATAAACAAACATGGAGACCCATATATAAGCAAAATAATATATCATTAACAAAGATCACAACACTATGGAACAAGAAAACTATATCTCAAACACAAAATTTGAAATTAAATCATATACGCTATGGTATATATATAAAGCGTTGGGCAAAATTATAAGGTAAGATTATCGATTTACGACAGTACATAGTATTATTAACAAAATTTTAAGCTTGCGGCACAATAAAACCAAGTATTTAGCACAAAAATCAAAGTCTGAGCATCAACACTATAATTTTCCACACATATCACCATTAACAAGGTTGGGGCACTATGACAATTAAGTCATGTTTCAAATACAAAATCAAAACTTAGTGATGTACACATGAAATATCAAAATGAATTTGGTCTACGTTTAAAACGGAAAATTTTGATTTAAACCATGTTATTACAGTGATACTCATAAGGGTTATTGCCTTAAAACACCGTAAAGCCAAGTTTAGGATAAAAGAAGGAATCAAAATTTGGTCATGGTCATGGTCATATTGGATTTCGAAATATTGAGTCAAATCTTTAAGACGAAAATTTCATTTGAAGATGATGCATAAATTTTCAAGACGAAATTTTCGAAATATTGTGGTCTCATAGCATAATTAAACTAAGTTTTTAAACACAAAAGATATATTGCAACTCAAACATGAACATCATAGCTTCGGAGATTTTGGAATAAAATTTTCAAGACCAAATTTCAAACATATGACAAGAGTTAGCTATAGCAACCAAACTTTAGTCCTTGTTAAACAATCAACCATGCAACAAACACCAAATCCAATTATCGACTCAAGAACACATATTTTCGAGTTCATAAAACTTTTGGGCAAAATTCAATATCAAATTTTATACTTGACATCATAAATATTATAAAAAGTTGATTAATATCATGAATCAAAAAAAACATCTAATTAATTGACAAAAATTTAGAGGAATTAGTGTAGATTTAAACAAAATCAAATTGGAGAAGAAATAAGAGGAAAGAAAATATCACTTATACGATGAAATTAGCCAGATTAAGGGAATAAATTAAGTAGAAAACTTGAATCCGAACAATACACATCAACAAGGGAATTTAGAAATAGTTTTAAATGATGAAGAAATGATGAAGAGGTAAAGTAAAATAAGGAAATAACACAATTTTTGCGAAATTTATAACCCAGAAATTGGCACTCGGTCGAGTGACTCACTTCCAGAAATTTTCAAGTTTCTGAAAATGGGTCCACTCGGTCGAGTACTAGCTCGCACTCGGTTAGGCGCCTCTCTATGGTTTGCAATTTCCGACTAAGAATTACTATTCTTATACTAGCAACTACTCTACTAACAACTATTACCGATCTCACTCTAACTTTAGAACTAGTAAAATTAAAACATAGATGCAGTTTTAACATGCCAAAGGACGGGGCTAGTGCCCCTCACACACTAACACGTAATAACAATTCTCAAAACTTGTCATACACATCATAACATTCATTCAACTTCTACATGCTATCACATACCATATGAACAAGTATATCATACAAGAATCCTATCAACGGCTACAACACACATGCAAATTATGACTTTAAAACTCACCGTATTCATACATGCAACACTCATACAAATGAATGCATTTCATATGAAACAATCCTTTACTCACACTACATATATCTCACTCAAGTAGACATTTCAATTCCGTAATTTCAACTATCACATGTTATTATTTACCACACAACCTCAATATCATGCAAGATGTTCAACAAAACTATAACACAAGTATAATCATGCAATATTTCACTTCACATTTCCCGACTCATAACCACCCACGTAGTGACCAACCGAAACAATAGGATCTAGTTTTGAAATGAGGGATCCTACTCACCCAAAACCGACCTCTTACTGTACTCATGTCGGGTTCATTATATTAGACACTCCTAGATTCATTTTGGTTCATTGGTTTAGGTTCCAAAATCGCCGCTCTGATACCACTTTGTAACACCCCATTCTTACCCGGCCAAGGTAATTGGCAGATGTTACCAACTCGGTTTCTCGAGGCGGTAAATCAGAGATACAATCAAGAAACATTTATTATAAGTAACAAGTTTAGTGATTACATAAATGTAAACAAATGAATAAACGTGAACTATACAAATTACAAGTCGACCACCAGCAATGTCATCTATGTTATGCTACTCGACTCAGAGTCCAAGGCGCGGCCCAAATCCCGAGCACGTCAACAAGCAAACCTGTACTCAACCTACTCACCATATGATCAGAAATATCATATGGATCGACACAGGCCACCGCGGAAATAGGTGACAAATACACGGACACACAAACGTCAGTTTCAATAAATAAAGTGTGACACGACACTAGTGTGTTAATATGTAACATGACTATGATATGAATAACACGCTATCAAACAACCACCACAACGGTACCGGGACACGCCCAGACGTACCCACAACCACCGGTGCCAGAGACAAGCCCACGACACCACAACTCACAAACAAGTCTTGAGACACGCCCAGACGTACCGGGCCCGAAAGCGAATTGGGTCTCATGCCAGACGTCGTGTCTCAATTACACGAGTCCCTCCAAACTCAAGTCATTAATGTGCACAACTCTCTTGGAGTGGGAAGCTCCAAGAGGCTACCCGAGCGTGAGACGGTTTCCCAACCGCCTCATGTCTCCTCAACAACAAATAACCAACCATGTCCTCCGACATAGAAAAACAATACAAATACGCAAGATATCATATAGCATGCCAATTATCGACTCATTCAATGCAATTAATGACAAATGCCTCATTTAGCAAGTAAACACTATTAAAACTGAGTAGGATAAACCTACCTTTTAGCATACTCCGTAAGCAACCCGACTAATAATAATCTTCCACAAAAACTGTCACCTAAATATAATTAATTAAATATAATTAATTACTTACTAATCTAATCAAATTAAATACGAATTCAATTAATTAAATAAAAAACCGTCTTAAGCTATTTAAAACCCGCCTCATACTCACACCAAACTCCCTCCTAGTCCCGACAACCACCTCCTTCGCTGCCACTGTGGACCACCACTACCAGCCATGGTGGACCACGGCCAGCAGCCCCACAACCTGCAACCACCGACACTGCACCCCAACCCACACGAGAAACACACACACACACACGACGCCAAACACTACCAATATCGAACCGCCAACCACCAGCAGCTCCCCCTCCAGCCACCGTGGTTCCCCTGACCACGGTGGTCCCAGAAAACACCCACATAATGACAACAAACAACATACAATGATAACAAAAACCAACACGACCCTCGACCAAAATAGCCCATACACCTCTCTTTATCACCCATTTTCGACCACTTAATACCACCCAAACCACCACTCAAGACCACCACCGTGATCCCCTCACTACCCACAACAATAACCACCCAAAGCCTTCCCAATTAAGCCAAGAAAACAAGGGTAAAAATACGTCTTAAGACGGTCATACAACAACAACAACAAGAAATACCCATATTATGACTCTGTCAAAGTCAGTTATTGGTGGTCAACGGTAGGTCCAGGGTGGTCGCGGTGGGTCACACGGGGGCTCCAAGCCGCGAGTGAGCCAACAGTATAAATGAATTAAGGTATAAGCTAGTTTAAGACAATATTACCTTACACTTTCGAGGTGAAGGGAGAAAAGGCGGTCTTCCCTTTTCTCCCTTTTCTTTCCTCTCTTCCTCTCTTCTTTCTCTGTAAATATTGTGTGGTGGAAAATATGAAATAAGATTCTAATGAGATAAGATAAGGTAGTATGGGTGGTTGGTGGGCTAAGTATGTGTAGATAGGATGGTAGTTAGAAGTATATTATTATCCTTATTATTTAATTACCCGTCTTATAACATAACTCGTATAAATGCAATATAATATTATTTTATAAAATATATTTATCCATTTACCGTTGACTAGCCTTTGACCAAGGTAATAAAATACAGGGTATTACAATGTCATTAAAACTCTTGGTGATGTTTGCGATATTACTTATCTAGGGAAACTCGTGGTATAACTTAATTGTAATGAATGAGTGGATTGAGTGTTATAATGGAGTGAAGGGGTATGTGATTGCATTAGTATTAACAAGTTGGAGGAGTTATGACCATGAGTGTTAAAGAACTTCGAGGGCGAAGTTCATTTTAAAGGGGGGGGGTAGAATGTAACATTTCATTTTGGCATGCATACTTTCTTGCATAATTGTGACACCCTCATTTATTGCGGAAAAGTAAACACGTAAATCTAGAATAAAACTGCATGGATATGTTTGTAATAGGTTCATTTGGGTAAAAACCAATTTTAAAACCTTAACTGTTATAAAGATATCCAAATTGGAAGGTGTCAAACATACAAGGTCTAACTAGAAGTTTCACAACATAACCATCGCTAAAGTCGCGAGAATAAAGTGATACAAACCAAAGTAAGAGAGGGAGACATATGTCCCTAAAATGTATGTGACATAAAAAGTGTTTAAGGGTCACAATAAAATAAAGCCAATCTAGGTTCCAAGGTTACTTTGCTCGCTAGCTCGTCCATGTACCCCATATATGCATCACCTACATTCGCATTTTATACAAATACGAAAGCCATCGAAGTAACTCCGAGTTCTCCCGAATCATAATTAATATAACATGTAAACATAAGAATATGGATACGAATCACACAATGCCTTAGCATATAGATGCTAGACAGTCGTTCTTATCATGTGAACAACAATATAACACCACATAGTCCTAGCATGTGAATACTAGACCGACTCATACTACACTATCAAGTGAATCACATAACATCCAGAAATCCAAACTCTATCAACCATAGCCGGCTTGCATCTCACCTTCTATGATTCATAGAATCACCATACAAGAAAGGACAATATATCAAAGACAGGCATAAGTTCTTAGTACGGTCAATAGTCACTCTGTAACTCGAGTCTATACCACGAGGTAGGGAAGGTAATCGAACCGGTATCTTGGCTCAGAGGTTCTATCAAAACATGGCCAAGACACAACACAACCCTAGCCTAAAATCTGCGCAGACCTAGACATGCGGATACACACCACCGCACCCAAGACCCACAATTTTTATAAAACCATGTGAGTACCCTAAGGAGTCCACCAAAGGGTTGGCTAGTACTTAAGCTGACCACTTACTCTCAAAATAAGTAACGAGGTCATGCCCCAACTTGGATATAAACCCACCAAGTCGGGAACACAAAGGCTATTAAGCGGTGAACATACACTCGTCAAAGACTATAATGACCTATCTATGATGAAGGCCGAAATACTCACCTAGGACCTAGTCCCAGCTAGTCCCAGCTTGAATACTTTAGCCCACACCACACAAGACAAGTAGGATACCCAATTCAGCTGACAATCCAACAATATCTCCATTATCAATAATTATCCAAATTCCAGCAAACCGTTAATTTCATAATTCATGAGAACAAGCTAAAATGGCAAAGAGGCAACAAGACTGAAGTATAAGGCAGCCAATTCATCCAACAACCAACATGTGAAATGATAATTACAAATATCAAGACATAACATAAAACTTCCAATAACAACCAATCTCACCTCAAAGACAAACCCTCGACCCGAGTCCCGCGACGGGTCATCGGTCAAATCGAGGCTGACTGGTTTAAACCTAGTTTGACCAAACTCGTTCGGTCAATCTGCCCACTCGAGTCTGGCCTACTTTGGCCCAAATTACAAATTTTATCGCAATATTATTCTCATGCTATTTCTAATTTCTATCATGTGAAAAACGAAAGTAACACATTATCAATCACTTAAACACTTAACAAACAACAGGCACAACATTAACTACTAATGTGACATTAATTCGTCGAGTAACTCGGAATAGTTACCTTACGCTAGCAAAGAGACAAGTAATAACTTGAGAAAGCTTCTAAAACCCAAAATTACTCTTCCTCTTCAACCACATATGAGCCACCTAAAATAATTAT
This sequence comes from Silene latifolia, assembly GCF_048544455.1. Classification (NCBI taxonomy): domain Eukaryota; kingdom Viridiplantae; phylum Streptophyta; class Magnoliopsida; order Caryophyllales; family Caryophyllaceae; genus Silene; species Silene latifolia. The sequence goes on from NC_133531.1 coordinate 46,813,780, forward strand.
GTGAAAGGACGATATTAACGAACTATCTTTATATAAAATATGAGACGGAAATTAATTATTTCAAATAAACCAAACTTGCGCCAAAACCAACTCGACCCACGACCCTAGTGGCCGTTGAACCACCCCACGCCCATCACCAAACAACCAGCTACTACTCCACCTAATGGACCACCCAACCATAAACAAAGGAAAGGAAGAAAGGGGAAAAACAGGGGTATGGGTACCCCGTGTCCAACCCAACACCACCCCGTTCAACTCTCCCTCCCCCACGGCTGCTAAGCAGCCAGCAACCATCCCTACCAACACCTATTATGGCTGACCAGACAGGCCATTTCTACTGCCTTCCACCATCCCAAAACAATCCCTACATGTCAGCATACATCGTCTCAACTATAAAAGATACCAATTAGCACCCAAAACAATCCATACATGTCAGCATACACCGTCTTAAATATACCACTTACTAGCTAGCATCCCAAATGATCCCTAGAGGTCAGTATACACCGTCTCAATCATCTCCACATATCAGTATACACCGTCTCAACTATACAACTGACTAACTAACATCCATAAGGATCCCTATATATAATTATACACCGTCTTAATTATAAAACAGACTAACCAGCATTCGAAATAAACATATTTTACAAGTAATATTGAGTAACCAATCATTGTTACCTTTTTCCGATTGAACTAATCATTTATGACTAACAAATCTTCTACCAGCCCGTCTATCTCAGCACTTACAACCGTCTTATAATAAATAAAGCTGAAAGTATAAATTGGGTTTGTAAAAATACATGACGAAAATGAATGTTACTTACATCGGAATGACGAGAACGACGAAAGGAGCGCTATGTAACAAAAATAGTAGAAAACGGATGAGAAACGGAGGAATGGAATCAATTTAAAATAAAAATAAAAATTAAAACAGAACGTAAAAGAATAAAGAAGAAGGGAGAAGAATAAATGTTACGTGAGAAATGAGGGAGCAGCTTGCCTGCCTGCTATTTATTATACGTACGTTTCTTCATCGTTAAGAAACTTCGATAGTTATTAAAACCGTTTCGAGTTAAATTTAACCGGTTTTAGTAAAAGTTTCAGTAATAAAACGGAATCAATAATAAATAAATTTAATGAGTGAAAATAAAATAAACTCAGCTAGTTAACGTAAATAATACAATATCAGCTTGAAACGGAATTATTAGCGATTTTTACGAAACTAACGGATATTAATAAAAATTGCTAATTTAGTGAAATAAGCTCAAAATAGCTAATTGGACGGTTTTGTTCGCAAAATCCATCTCGGGTTCACTTAAAACAACTTTCATAAGGACACGTAAAGAAACGGAAATTATTAAATAAATAAACTCGAACTAATTTCAATAAACTCGAACTAACTTTAAATAAACTTATTAATGATTATTAAAATTAACGTATCGAATTATGATGAAATTAATTAATTAGCTAAGCATATATATATATATAAATCGTTAAATGATGTAATTAAATTCAAAATAGCAATTAAAAGAATTTTATCCAACTTAATAAAATACGGGGTGTTACAATCACCCCATGTTTTTAAAAAGTTTCGTCCTCGAAACTTGAAAGTATAAATGAAAAGTTATAAAAATAAAACTGAAATTGGAATCGGTAACCAAAACATTTAAAAGGTCACTTATCGTAAGAATCAAAATTCTTTCAAAAGTTTCAAATAAAATTTTCCTTGAACCGATTCTCATCGGAGGAACGGAAGTGTTCTCGTTGCGCATTCAAGAACATCACATTCCAAATCCAAGATAAGGTCAAAGGCAAATCATTTGTATAAATCGAAAATCAAAATACTTTCAGAAACATTAATGAAAAGTTTTCAAATGTATAAGTCTCATTCATGGAACGAAATTGCCCTTGTCGTGCACACAAGAGCGCTAACTTTCCATGTCAAAGACAGATTTAAAATAAAAATCATTCGCCGATAAGCGCAGGGCAAGTTATTAGACGCCTTTAATAACGAGTCCTAACATCACATCAACGTTAAAACCAAATGAAAATGGCAATCCATTCAAATTTTTCTTTCGCAAAAGCCAAAAGAAAATTAAGGGATTCATGGTTAAACTCAAAAAGGAGTCAAGTTCGTGAAAATATAACATTAAATTTTGACAAAGAATCATAAACAAATCAAAGTTAGTTAGAATTTGAACAAAATTTAAAAGCAACTCGGGTTTAACAATCAAAATTTAGGATAAAGGAGTCGATGCTCAAAGATCAACTTGGGAACTAAATTAAATTTTCATTTTCAACCTTTAAAATAGGTAAAGTTTTGTAGGAGTAACATATTTTTTTAAACAACGAATCGAAAATGATAGTTTGAATTGTTTAGAAATTGTACGAAAAGAAAAGTAACTTAGATAGCATAAAAACAAAGTATGTTAAGAGAGCTCAAACTTAACCAACAAGAGAGCTATAAAGACTTTCATAGGGTAAAAATTGAAGTCAAAATTACAAGGATGTCAAAGATAGAGTTTCACAAGATACGAGTGTCAAACTTAAAGGAGGAGCAAGATGAAGTGAGGAAATGAGGTATGAATAGTAACGCTTATGGTCAAGGATAAAGGAAAATTAGACAACAAGGAAACGCCAGACACTCTTATCTCAAACAACAACATCACTCAAAACGGTTCCGAAAACTTCCTAACAACAAAACTCATAACCACATCACTCCCAAGGGTTTCCTCAATCGCTTATGTTACCTCATCCTAATCTATTCCCTGAAACAAGGTACTCCACTATAAATGTGATCTCATCGCTCCAAATCCTCAAACATCCAGAAACAACTTTCACAAGCCTAAGGTCAAGGCTTCCAACAAAGCTATATTCGTATCCAACTAGTGACAACTATGAGTTCCTTAAAAAAAATAAACCTTTAATCAAGAATCCCAATACCAAGCTCTAAACTCCAAGAGAAGGTTCCTCAAATATTCCACAAGGTTCTCATTTCAAAACAAGGTAGTAACATACCAACCCCAAAATCTGAAAAATCAGTAGGATCTCAAGTTTCTCTATCCTTTTACTTATCAAGGATTCCCAAAAGCGGAACTACACTCAGCTACACTCAGCTACGACATCATCCCATCATCTCAAGTACTCAATGCGACCTCAAGGTCTATACAACTATAGGGTTAACAAATTCTTCTCAATACTAAGTCTCTCTCAACTCAAGAACTCTCAAGAGCCAACTAATACCAAATCACATCACCAATCCATTATGGTCATCAACATCCCAAGGAGTATTCTTTCAAATTTGACATCCTAAAACTTACTTACCATCAAATTCCCAAGAAACAAGGTCTTAATTGTAACAACACTTTATCACCTCAAAGTTCCTAAAACCATAAATTTAAACTATGTTCTTTAACCTAACAATTGGTGTCAACCATACCCCTTTCTAGTTATTAAAACAAGTGCTAAAACTTCCCAATAATGTAGCTTACTCTCACTCTCATACCATACCTCAAGTAGTAATCAATATCACTTACTAAAACCAACTAATAATCCCACCATTAGTTTTTCTCATATGGTCATACACATTATCAAACTCTCATGTCCAAAGTGATTATGGAAGCCAATCACAACTTGACTTACTTAGTCAATCCTATATCCTCAAACCCATCATTTAGTTTCATCCCTTTTAAGTCAAGTACTAAGCACTAGTATCCCAAACATAAACAACAATGCCATGTTCCATAACCTTAGTAACCAATGCAACTCACACTTGACACACAAAATCCACCAATCCAACGTACTCACTTTATCAAGGATCTAGGTATAAGAATCACTAAGTATGTCTCATCACCTTACCTAAGTCTTTCTAACATCACGACTTCTCAAAGCCAGGGTTAAGGGTCAGACACAAACAATCTCCTCAAAAGTCGAATTTTTCCAACCCAGGTCAACATTCCTCACAAGAAAGAGTACTATCATATGGCGTTAAGGGAGGATAAGCAAGGAACAAAAGACAAGTTAGGAGTACAAGCTTAGCTTATAAAGTAAAACAGAAGGGAGTTTAGAAGGAGGATAAGCACCAAGAGATTAAGAATAAGGCGAGATACAAAAAGAACGAGAAACATCTTCAAGGAAGTAGAAGCATTCTTCAAAGGTTGAACAAATCTTCAATCCTCAAAGAATAGGCACTAAATCTTGATCTTCTTAAAATATAAGTGTCCTTTCAATGGAACGGAGATACTCTTGGCGATCACTCAAGAACATCAATATTCCAATTCAAAGACATAAAAATACATTTTTACACCAACAAATGATAAAACTAATTATCAGACGTCTCCAATAACAAGCTTTAACACTAATTGACGTTAAAACCAGTGAAAAACATTAAAATATTTTCAAAACCTTTAGTTCAAATTTTTTTTTTTATAACAAGGGTAATAACTCCATTAGCTATAGATAAGCTCACGGTCATTGATCCAAGAACGCAACAATTATCAAATGACAATCAACAAACAGGTTAGTACCTAACAAAGAGCAAACACAAAGAGACTACAACATAAGGTCCTAAGTCTACCCATCTTACCCATCTCTCAAGTTTATTATTTTAAGGTCAAGTTATTTATATTGGGGTGCACAAACGTGCGTCGGGAGCAAATATGCTCTAATACCAACTGTGACACCCTCATTTATTGCGGAAAAGTAAACACGTAAATCTAGAATAAAACTGCATGGATATGTTTGTAATAGGTTCATTTGGGTAAAAACCTGTAATTTTTAAAACCTGAACCTGTTATAAAGATATCCAAATTGGAAGGTGTCAAACATACAAGGTCTAACTAGAAGTTTCACAACATAACCATCGCTAAAGTCGCGAGAATAAAGTGATACAAACCAAAGTAAGAGAGGGAGACATATGTCCCTAAAATGTATGTGACATAAAAAGTGTTTAAGGGTCACAATAAAATAAAGCCAATCTAGGTTCCAAGGTTACTTTGCTCGCTAGCTCGTCCATGTACCCCATATATGCATCACCTACTGTCATTCGCATTTTATACAAATACGAAAGCCACGATCGGTGGGGAGTAACTCGAGTTCTCCCACCACGAAATGTCATAATTAATATAACATGTAAACATAAGAATATGAATACGAATCACACAATGCCTTAGCATATAGATGCTAGACAATCGTGCTTATCTTGTGAACAACAATATAACACCACATAGTCCTAGCATGTGAATACTAGACCGACTCATACTACACTATCATGTGAATCACATAACATCCAGGAATCCAAACTCTATCAACCATAGCCGGCTTGCATCTCACCTTCTATGATTCATAGAATCACCATACAAGAAAGGACAATATATCAAAGACAGGCATAAGTTCTTAGTACGGTCAATAGTCACTCAGAACTCGAGTATATACCACGAGGTAGGGAAGGTAATCGAACCGGTATCTTGGCTCGGAGGTTCTATCAAAACATGGCCAAGACACAACACAACCCTAGCCTAAAATCTGCGCTTGACCCTAGACATGCGGATACACACCACCGCACCCAAGACCCACAATTTTTATAAAACCATGTGAGTACCCTAAGGAGTCCACCAAAGGGTTGGCTAGTACTTAAGCTGACCACTTACTCTCAAAATAAGTAACGAGGTCATGCCCCAACTTGGATATAAACCCACCAAGTCAGGAACACAGAGGCTATTAAGCAGTGAACATACACTCGTCAAAGACTATAATGACCTATCTATGATTAAGGCCGAAATACTCACCTAGGACCTAGTCCCACTAGTCCCACATCCTTGACTTGAATACTTTAGCCCACACCACACAAGACAAGTAGGATACCCAATTCAAATTGACAATCCAATAATATCTCCATTATCAATAATAATCCAAATTCCATTAAACCGTTAATTTCATAATTCATGAGAACAAGCTAAAATGGCAAAGAGGCAACAAGACTGAAGTATAAGGCATCCAATTCATCCAACAACCAACATGTGAAATGATAATTACAAATATCAAGACATAACATAAAACTTCCAATAACAACCAATCTCACCTCAAAGACAAACCCTCGACCCGAGTCCCGCGACGGGTCATCGGTCAAATCGAGGCTCGAAGTGGTTTAAACCTAGTTTGACCAAACTCGTTCGGTCAATCTGCCCCACTTCGAGTCTGGCCTACTTTGGCCCAAATTACAAATTTTATCGCAATATTATTCTCATGCTATTTCTAATTTCTATCATGTGAAAAACGAAAGTAACACATTATCAATCACCTAAACACTTAACAAACAACCAGCACAACATTAACTACTAATGTGACATTAATTCGTCGAGTAACTCGGAATAGTTACCTTACGCTAGCAAAGAGACAAGTAATAACTTGAGAAAGCTTCTAAAACCCAAAATTACTCTTCCTCTTCAACCACATATGAGCCACCTAAAATAATTATGTGAAAGGACGATATTAACGAATTATCTTTATATAAAATATGAGACGGAAATTAATTATTTCAAATAAACCAAACTTGCGCCAAAATCAACTCGACCCACGACCCTAGTGGCCGTTGAACCGCCCCACGCCCATCACCAAACAACCAGCTACTACTCCACCTAATGGACCACCCAACCATAAACAAAGGAAAGGAATAAAGGGGAAAAACAGGGGTATGGGTACCCCGTGTCCAACCCAACACCACCCCGTTCAACTCTCCCTCCCCCATGGGCGCTAAGCTAAGCACCAAAGAACCATCCCTACCAACACCTATTATTATGGCCGACATGACATAAAATTTCTACCGCCTTCCACCATCCCAAAACAATCCCTACATGTCAAGATACATCGTCTCAACTATAAAAGATACCAATTAGCACCCAAAACAATCCATACATGTCAAACTCCGGAGATACACCGTCTTAAATATACCACTTACTAGCTAGCATCCCAAATGATCCCTAGAGGTCAGTATACACCGTCTCAATCATCTCCACATATCAGTATACACCGTCTCAACTATACAACTGACTAACTAACATCCATAAGGATCCCTATATATAATTATACACCGTCTTAATTATAAAACATTATGACTAACCAAAGATTCGAAATAAACATATTTTACAAGTAATATTGAGTAACCAATCATTGTTACCTTTTTCCGATTGAACTAATCATTTATGACTAACAAATCTTCTACCAAACCCTATCTATCTCAAAGCACTTACAACCGTCTTATAATAAATAAAGCTGAAAGTATAAATTGGGTTTGTAAAAATACAAGACGAAAATGAATGTTACTTACATCGGAATGACGAGAACGAAGAAAGGAGCGCTATGGAACAAAAATAGTAGAAAACGGATGAGAAACGAGGGATGGAATCAATTTAAAATAAAAAAAAAATTAAAACAGAAACGTAAAAGAAGAAAGAAGAAGGGAGAAGAATAAATGTTACGTGAGAAATGAGGGAGCATTGCACTCATAATGTATTTATTATACGTACGTTTCTTCATCGTTAAGAAACTTCGATAGTTATTAAAACCGTTTAAAAACATGGAAAATTTAACCGGTTTTAGTAAAAGTTTCAAATAAAAAAATCAATAATAAATAAATTTAATGAGTGAAAATAAAATAAACTCAGCTAGTTAACGTAAATAATACAATATCAGCTTGAAACGGAATTATTAGCGATTTTTACGAAACTAACGGATATTAATAAAAATTGCTAATTTAGTGAAATAAGCTCAAAATAGCTAATTGGACGGTTTTGTTCCCAAAATCCATCTCGGGTTCACTTAAAAAAACTTTCATAAGGACACGTAAAGAAACGGAAATTATTAAATAAATAAACTCGAACTAATTTCAATAAACTCGAACTAACTTTAAATAAACTTATTAATGATTATTAAAATTAACGTATCGAATTATGATGAAATTAATTAATTAGCTAAGCATATATATATAAATTGTTAAATGATGTAATTAAATTCAAAATAGCAATTAAAAGAATTTTATCCAACTTAATAAAATACGGGGTGTTACAATAATGGTATCAATGTTAGGGTGTTAGTGAGCGGGTAGTGTAAGAGACGACAAATGAATAATCGTGGTAATATATTGTACATCATGAGGGTGTAGTACTTGGACTTCAGTGTGGATTAGTGGTGACGGTCTTTGGCGATATTATGGAATTTGGTAAGTTGTGTCGTGGTTGTTAGGATATTTTGGGTTATGTGTTTAGGTTACTTATGTGAGTACCATGGGTTGGGGAAGCCTTTCTTTGAGGTATATTCTTTGCATGGAGAGTGTTGTAAGAGGTGTCTGGTGTGGGACGAGTGTGAACTTCAAGGACGAAGTTTGTTTTAAGGAGAGAAATTTTAATACCCTTCATTTCTGTGAGGCACACTCGAAGGAGTGTGAGGAAGCACTCGACCGAGTGCCCCATTACTCGATCAAGTGAGGGTGACCGAGTGAGCTAGGGTGGCCAGGGTCTGACTTGACCACACTCGGCCGACTGGTTGGTGCACTTGACCGAGTGCTGGGTCCACTCGATCGATTGCCTAGTGCACTCGACCGTCTAAACTGGGTCCAGGTCTGATTTTTACGCGGGTCACATTTTCTTGTTAGGCTTTAGTATATAAGACTTATAATCAGACTTTTTTCATTGCTAAACCCTAATTTATTCTCTCTAAACCTCTCACATCTCTCTCTACAATTCCTCCTTCTCTAAATCTTGATCTCAAACTTTTGTGAAGAATTTGGAAGATTTATTCACGTATTCTTGTTCCCCATCACCTTGTGAGTAAGCTACTACCTTTATCCTTTTATTTTCGATACTTTCATTTAAGACTTAAAACCCTAGAATTTGGGGGTTTTGTTATTGGGTAATTTAATTGGGGTTTTGGGTAATTAGATAGTTGATATGAGTAACTATATGTATTATAATGTTGTAGGATATATTTGGGATAGGTTTTACTTGGTAATTTGTAGGATGTGATTTCATAAGATGAGGAATTCTTGTGCTTGATTGTTGTATTTTAAAATTTGCTAAAAGGTAGGGTTTTCCCTACTCGGTTTTCGTTATTACATGTAATTGTTTGTGTCTTGTGTTATTGAAATAAGTCGTGTTGGTCTTTGTTGCGGATTCATGTTGTCGGTCTTAGTTATGTTAGGTGATGTCGGTGTTTTGTGATGGAGTGTACTTGTGATGATTGTGGAAAATGGATGGTGATATATGGGTGTGTGGTTTGATTGTGATATGGTTAATCATGAGATACGGCGTTCGGTGGTTTAGTGAGGAGGTGTGGGAATCGACCTCACACCCGAAATCGCTTATTGGAGGGTCCCTCACCTTCAAAAAGGATGTCCACATTAATGGTTCGGGTTACCGAGTTCGTGTTGCTATGCGGACTCAGGTACATCGTGTTGCGATGCGAGTACCTCGGGCTGCGGTCCGACTATTATGGCTATGTTGCGATGCCGCCGGGATTGTGATGAGATGGATATTAGTATGATGAGATGAGTATGAGACGGGTTGTCGAGTCTACAATGTCGTGTTGTTTGGTCATAACATGTTGCTAGTCATGATTATATGTATTATTGAGACTGATGTGTCCATTTTATATTTGTTTTTACCCCCTATTTTAGATTACGTTTATATTATTATTGCACTAATATTAGTGATTATGTGATCTAATTCTGTGTTCTAGTTGTATTTGCTGGTTTTATTGTGTTTCGTAGGAAATTGAGCTTTTAGTAGTTTTTTCCCGTCGAATAGCAAGCATACGAGTTCATGAGGCTAACAAGACCAAGCATGACCGCGGAAGAGTGTTTTGGTAATTTCCAAGCTCGAGCAAGAAGTATGAAGCATGGGTTGATAATGCAAAATGATCATATAAGGAGCCCAAAATAGAAGTCCAAATTCATGTGGAAAATATCAAGCTTAGGATTCTCTTTAGATGCTCTTAAGTTGTGTTATTAAGCAATTAACCGGAGGCTTAAAGATGGGATTAATGGCTCACATTGGATCCCCTTGGCAATTACTCAAGAATTGAAGGAAAATTAAGAGTGTGCTTAAGATGCCATTTTGGATTCCATATGAGCATTCAACAGGAGGAATTAACGAGCATTAAGACATAGCATTGGATTCATTTGCAAATTTTACTCCCTTATTCTTATATAAAGGGTGTTGATCAACACACTTCTTATACACCTTTTTTCACACATTTTCCACATAGAGTTCTCTCTAAACTTCAGTAGTTAGATTAGCTTAGTGTAGTTTATTTTTCATTAGTTTGTTATCATTTCCTTTAAGTATTACAAATTACAATTTCATTTCCAAGTTATTTCCTTTTGCATTGTTCTTCAATTCCAATTCCATTTCCATTGTTGAGGTAATTTATTTCTAGTATTATTTCTTTATCATTATGTTTATCGTTTTGTTCATCATTAGCTTAATTTACATAATGCAAGAGTAGTATATCTTGTCTAGGAGATAAAGGGAGACATGCATAAAAAGTATTGGTAACATGATAAATTAGGATGCTTAGTGATCACATAGTAGTTTCTATAACATGCTTGTACCTTATTTTTAATCTTTAATTATGGCCATTGTCTTTGATTAAATTTGTTAATTCGTTTTTATAAGTAGAGAGGCACGAAAATGAATTAGACTAAACATGTTTTAGTAGACGACCTAGCCATATCGAGAGATCGTTAGGACCCGTTCTATGGTTGGCACTAATATCGAGAGGTGGGTGTCTTTAAGCCTAAACAATTATCATTACTATCTAATCCGAGTTTGACATAAAGCATTTACATATATTTTCATGTGTGACCCGACTTCCCTAAACTCTTTCTTTATTATTGTTTTTACATCAACATAAATCAAATCAATCAATCAACCGCATCGACTCAAGATAAAATTCACTCCATAACAACTAATTAACAACTACCTTGTCTCTGTGGATTCGACCCCTACGTACTACATTCATTTATGTCTAGGGTATATATTTTTTCATAGGTGTGCGATAGCGTATCAAATTTTGGCGTCATTGCTGGGGAGCACGGTTTTGTTTGCTAATTAGTTGTTGAATTTTATCTTGTTTTGTTTTGTCTCGGGGAACACTTGTTCCTTGGGATATTCTCACGGTTTATTTGTAGTTTTAGTGCCTATTTTGTAGGTAATAAAGCTTGGCCTTTCAGAATGAATTACGAATTCATCCCACATCTCCAACATGAGTCTTTTCCTGACTATCTTGACCGATTCTACTACTTTTGCGATAGTCTCATCTCCCTTGGACATGTCCTTGATGGGGATTACTTGGGTTATTTCGTGCTTGGTGGCATGGATTCTGAGACCCGTGGAGTGGCTCTAAAGTTGAGTAATGGGAGTGTCTACTACATGGTCGGGCATGAACTTTGGAATTCCTTATATTTCAAGGCTTCTGAATGTCGGGAATTAGCACTCCAATTTGATGTGTGGCGTATCCCAGAGGAGCTCAAAGTGCTTCAAGCTCGTTTGGAACAACTTTCTCAAAAGCGAGCCATTGTGAGCTTATTACTGTTAGAAATCTTTATCTCATTACTTAACATATTCATATATGTGATGATTTAATTTAGTCATAAAATTAGACATTGATCTTATGCATGCATACAATAATTAGAATAAGGAAGAAATCATCATCTTACATTGAAGATTTCGGATTATAGGGCACAAGTGAGTTCTCCTACTCACTTGTTCTTGAGCTTCCTAAGATGGATGAACAAGGACTCAAGTGTAGAATCCCTCCCAAGGATTAATACCCAAGGTAATCTCTTAATAAAATTAATATTATTATTACTAGAACAATATTAATTTGAATAAAATTGACCCAAAAATTTATTTTGTTCTCTTATTTTGGTTAAGAGAAAGGGAGAAAGAGGAAGAATTTATCTCTCTAAAAACTCTTATTTTTAGATGTGTGATGAATGAATAAAAATCCTCTAACATTTTTATGTAATGTATAAGGTAAAATTAGAGGAAAACCCCATGGTATTTCCTCTCATAAAACCGGGTAGGAGGGGGAGGTGGTGATGCCCAATGCATGATCAAAGTGCTCTTCACAATAACCACTAGGTATGCATGGCTAGGTTTAGGTAAATGATTATGCTTACCACTAAGTTAATCAACATAATATTTTCCTAATATCACCCCTAATTTCGGTCCATATTAAGATAAAATGGGTTCCATTTTATCTTTGTCAATTTGTCAATTTGTCACATGTCACATGTCATGTAAAATTGTTATGTATTTTTAACATATTAAAAATCAACGCATTAATAAAAATACGTCATATACAAAATTGACTTAGTAATTCATAATTACTTGTACCAAAATAATTTACCAATTATAAATCACAACATCTTGTATTTATAATAAATCATTCATTCAAATGCAATTGTTTCCTTAAACAATAATTTCATCTAAGTAATAAAACAATTCGCTCACTTAGACCATATCTTATTTAATCAGATTATAATGAGATACGTAAGTATTACTTCCAAAATCTTCCGTCAATTTTAAGTAATTTAATCAACCCGTATCGTCATACGATCAATTAAATAATCAATTAAGAGTGTTACCCTTTAGGTATGACCTAAGGGGATCAACTGATCACCACCGTCGCACGACAGTAATGTCAAACTCTAGTCAGTCAATAATTACCGATATGTGTTGACCAGTTGACAGTAAAATATTACTTCCCAATTGTATTCTTTAAAATGAGACTTAAACATGTGATCATAATGATCGACAGTTGTGATCGCATTATTGTCGGAGGACACATATTCCAACAATCTCCCACTTGTCCTCGACAAGTGTGCGTCACCAATCTCTTGTCCTATTACTATCTCCCACTCAATGCAAGGTGTCTTTCAGTTCGTACTTGCAAGTGATCATATCGAGAGTGGTTTCCTCGATCTGGAGAATAACTGATTGACCGGATTTATCTACCATAGATATCTTCCTCGCGTGGCCACGCATTTCCAGTTCATTACTCCTCGAGTGGCCCTGAGATATTGTTATAACCCTGACTAGGGGTGGAAAATTCCTATCGCACTCATTCCCTTCGACTAGCCACAACCATCATAACCCAAAATATGCCCATTTGACCCCATTTACGAAGGTCGTAGTAACACAAATCAAAGTTAATCTGAAACTGTGCCGTCTTAGGCGAATAGTCTTTAGTCAAAAGAATCAACTCATTAGAATACTATAGTAGCTCTCGCCACGACCAGGCTATATAAGTTTGCCAGAACTCTATAAGCGGTCATAAGGCCCGACAAAGTGTTCCTAACAGTCTGCCTATGTGATCGACTAGTCATTCTCATATGACTCCATGGCACTTGAACTTGCCATCAATCGCATCACATTCTAGTCACTTCGAGACGTCACCTCATGTAAGTAACTATGGGCGAATACAATGCTAATCCGTGTTCACTTTAACGGGGTTCAATTGTCTCTACAACCCGTTTGGATGTAACAAATTATAAGGTGAGTTTATAATAACTCAAACGACAAATGTCGACATCACATTCGGGTAGTCAATACCGTATTACAACCTTGTGATGCATATTGTAAGTGGGTAAACACTAGTTGATTGCAATAGAAGTTTAACATACCATGTGTCCATGTGTCCATGTGTTCAAACTTCTTTTATCGCATTTTCATTTACATTCATGTTATCTCACATAACATGAACCTTACCAAGTACACATATAGGTTCCCAACCTCGGTTTGGGTTCTTTATCTTGAAAGAACTTTCTGGTTGTTTATCACACAACCAACGAATTTGTGGTGGATGATATGACTTGCTCTGGTCAAGTACTCTACCCACTCACAATGCACTAGGTATATGTTTTGTAGAGTCTTGCAACAATTGTCAAGACGATTAGCCTAGCACTTCTCACAAGTCTTAGCATATTAGAAAATATTAGTTTTGAGTAACTTCTTACTTCAACTAAGTATCTTTCCTAACTTCTTATTTCTCCTTTTAGCTTGAAAAGCTTAGTATTTTCATAAATCCTTACGCGTGTTCTAACTTTAATATGTGCAACCTCTTGACACATAACAGAGTGTTCTGTCCAACACTGAAATCGCTCATCGGATTCTCCTCGAGAATTCATGACGATTTTTCTATTGCTTGCCAATGATTCATCATGCTCTTATGAATATGAATCATTATTGGACATGTGCATGATTATTCTAATGGCGGAAACATTAGTAACTAATAATCATGTGATCAACCATTCTTAGGTTCAATGAACGACCATGACTGCTAATGGGAATTCCATTTTCATTGAAATGAATAACCTACGTTTCTCGTTGATTCGATGTGTATATCTCAATCCTAATCCAACATCTCATGATGTGATTGGATTCATCATAGTCCATTTTCATCCAGAATTGAAAACTCAAATACTTCTTTGTGAAAGAAAGTATTTGCTCGTCATTCTCAATGAGTAATGAGTTATAAACTTTTACAAGATGATAGCTCCCACTAAATTTCATGTCTTCACATGATAATTTCCAACTCCCACTTAATTCCACATGTTTCGCAATTGACTACTCAATCGAAACATTTCAAGAATTGAAATATATATATTATTTCGCTAAGTTATTAAGATAAAACCATATATGTTCCCATCATATCCTTTCAAAATACCTATTTTGGAAAGGTTTCAATCTTTAACCTTATGGAAAGAGATTTTAATCTCTAACTCATTCATTTTATAATGGTGCGTAGAAATGTCATTATCTAAATGTGAATTATATCTAATACACGTCCTTCTCAAAATATTCTTTTCGGAAGGAGGTTTAACCATTTCATTTTCATAATGAGGTTAAGTAATGACATTAGCATGGTTAATACTTAACTTAGCTTTTGTGGATGGATAATTTTTAGTCATAAATCTCATTTATTTTCTAGGATGCATTTGATCAACATTTCAATATTTAAACTATTAATAGTATTAGCAATTTTTAGTCATAAATCTCATTTATTTTCTAGGATGCAACTTTGATTCATTTAGGCTCTTAAGTAAATATCAATATTTAAACTATTGGTCAAAAATTTATCACAAACTAGTTAATTAATACTTTACATTAGTCATTCTTCTTCCAAAACTTTCTTTTGGTCTCCTCGTGTAGTTATCTTGAGAACATATTCTTTTGATTACTTCACTTGGTCTCTTTAGTCATGTAGATTTCATCTATTCGAGACCATAGATCTCATCTATTCGAGTATACTATATAAATAGGTATACATTTATTCAAATCATTCTCCCTTGCGTAGATCTTATTTACACAAGTACACAAATTTTTCTTGGTGTTCTTTGTGTCTTCATTTTTCTCCCACTCTATCTTTAGAATAAATGCACTAGAGATTCAAAGATAGTTTATGAGACATAAATAATGATTTTTGAAGTATAAGGAGGACTATCTCATAGGTTGACTAATTGTTTTAGATTTAATGAGTGTACTTGTTGATTGACATTCCTTTAAGTGAGTTTATCAACTCAATATCACTTTATTATTGATCATACGCAAGCCTTAAGCTTGTGGACATATAATGAATCCCATCATTATAGTTGTCCATTAGATCACTTTAAGTGAATGATCATATGTTTCTATGAACAAGCATATAAAGACGAATTTTAGAACAAGGATAAAATACGATAAAACGGGTGACTTGGGTTGCAAACCAAGCCACCATTATCCAAAATACAACCATTATCCAAAATACATTTCCATGTCGAACACGGAAATCAAAAGGTTCTAAAATCCGAAACATAAATTAAAATAAGACAATAAAAAGCCAAGCTTCATGGAAGCTACTCCTAGCTTCTTGATGGTTTCTCAAGCTTGCTTTTCTTTTCTCTTGTCCTTGCTTGGTGGAGGCCCTATTTACAATAAAAAGGGGATACATTATCACAACTTTGTATCACAATACCATAGTTGAATTAGAAACATAAAGAAAGGATAGTCATTTACCTACTGGAGTGATCTTTCCAGCTTTAATGCCACCAAGATATTTGGAACAATTTCTTTTCCAATGTCCAACACCATTACAATAATGGCATTTATCAAGAGGACCCTTCTTGATTTTGGAAGTGCTAGCTTCATAAGTCTTAGCTTTGGTGAAAGTGGGAGCTTGCTTCTTACCCTTCTTCCCATTCTTCTTGAACTTCTCCTTGCTTTTGGTGCTTATGTGAAGCACATCCTTAGGTGGGTTGACATTTAACCCCATGTCTCTTTCGGCTTGCACAAGTAACTTGTGCAATTCTTCAAGAGACACGTCCTTGTCTTGCATGTTAAAATTCACCCGAAATTGAACATACGCTTTGACTTTGGATAAGGAGTGTAGAATCCTATCTACAATGAGTTCCTTGGGGATTTCAACCTTTTGAATCTTCAAGGTCTCGACTAGCTCCATCAATTTGAGCACGTGAGGGCTAACCTTATGGCCCTCTTTGAAGTCGAGATCAAAGAATGTCGCGGCCGCCTCATACTGGACGATCCGCGGAGTTTGTGAAAACATTGTCACAAGCTTGGAATAGATTTCATTAGCGGTGCCCATCTTAAAGGCTCTCCTTTGGAGATCCGCCTTCATCGCAAAGATCAACACATTTTTCATTGCGGCGGACTCCTTGTGGTAAGCCTCATATGCTTCCCTAGTAGCGGCACTCGACCTAGCATTAGGTTCGGGTGGAGAGGCCTCGGTGACGTAACGAAGCTTGTCGTCACCTTGGGCGGCTAATTTGAGTTGGGCATCCCAATCGGAGAAATTTGACCCATTCTTTCCAAGTTTACATCAATTCATGAAGGATCGGAGCCATGAAGTATTAGTGAGAGGTGTGGCGTTGGTGTTTGGAGTGGCCATTTGTTATGAGAAATAAAAGCGGTCTACAAAACAAAATATAGAAGGAATAAAACATATGTCGTTTTCAAAGTAATAACACTAGTAAAAATTTAATTTAAACAAGTTTTATTGCATTTATCTAGTGACCTCTACCCAACTTGATAAATGATTCCAAGACCCTAATTCATATTAACTTAGGGCACGGTGTGCCGAAATACCCTTTATCAATATAACTTGGTGGATTAACCTTTTAATCGATTCTACTTTTATAACTCTTGGTCGACAAAATTACATTAATATTTATTTCTTAGCCCGAAACACATCCGGAAATCGTCGTGAATACTTTCGTTGAGTTCAACCCAAATTTCGAATAAATGTGTCCATGATCCAAACTCATATCAACTTAGGGCACGGTGTGCCGAAATACCCCTTATTAATATAAATTCGGTGGATAGACATTTATCACCCACTTCCCCTACGTAACAAGGTTTGTACCCCGGTGTGGCCGAGTGCACTCCCTCACGAAATAGGTTTTCATGGTTTCTACTTTTTGGTGAGGCTATATCTCAATTGTTTATTTTAAGTGAGAGGTCATGTCAATTTATTATCTATCACGTTTTAAGTGAACTAAAGCGGTGAACTACGATAATTATAATTGACACGGTCGATAAACTCGATTAAAAGAATGATGCATGTTTTAGTTATGGCGATTTAGCGATGCAAACAACATATAAATAAAATGCAAAGCATAAAATAAATCCTAGTATGGCCTTTCTAAAATAGAAAAACTAATTAACTATTATATATTCGGAAACCAACTCCATTGGTCCCTTGAACTTCGGTTCTTGGCACGCATCTCGAGATAACACCGTCTTTATGAATCGCTTTCTTGAGTGACACCGTCTTCAAGGAACTCCGAAATAATTAAATTACATAACAAATTACATAATTTCCTATTATACATTTGTAATTAAAAAGAAATAAATCTATTAATTACAAAACGGTGATACGAGATCACAATAAATTACAACCGAATCGATATTCCCATACATTTCGGGTAATACCAATTAGAAAACTAAGGCCATACTAAATAAACATAACATAATTAAAAAAAAACATAAAATACAATTATGACAATCATAAATAAAATGCAGCATTATAATATGTATGAACATGCCCAATTTTATGCTAAATCGCCTTTTGAGGACCCAATATCGTATATTAAACGGTTTTTACGGATTTGCGTGATTCAACCTTATAAAATCCCAATAAATTACATAAAATCATATTTATGCACAAGTTAATTACCCGAACCTTCTTAGGACTCAAAATTAGTCTTCACTAACATATTGACTATAATTAACTTGTATTTCTTAAAATTGAGAAAAAGAACATTAGAGGACTCAAAATTACAATAAAATGCTATAAACTTCAAATAAATCACAAAAATTTCAAATAAATTCAAAATTTAAAATTTTAAACCCATGAACATTCTGGAAAAATACCATGACACTCATAATGTCCAAAAACTTAGGTTAAAAATTTCGAAATTTATCGGGAAAAACAATGTTGCGGTTTATCGGATTTATCAATTATAACCATAAAAACATGAGAAAAATTATATTCAACAACTTTTCAATTTTAGATCTAAAAAAGATAATAAAATACAACATGTGACGTTTTTCCTTAGTCATGAAGTATGTTTTAGCAATTATTCACTAATTAAGTCACTATTTATGTTATTTTTCATCAAAAAATCATAAATCAAG
Organism: Silene latifolia; assembly: GCF_048544455.1. Classification (NCBI taxonomy): domain Eukaryota; kingdom Viridiplantae; phylum Streptophyta; class Magnoliopsida; order Caryophyllales; family Caryophyllaceae; genus Silene; species Silene latifolia. Next base: position 46,832,469 of record NC_133531.1, read on the forward strand.
CATAAAGACTTCATTATAGCCTATTATTTTACACACATCTTGTAAAATTGCATGTGACAACATACTAAATTTCTATGACCAGATTTGAAATATTTCTCATATTAACCTATTTTTCATTTAAATACGATTTATATCATGAAAAATCCATATTTCGAGCATAAGAACTCCAAAAATTATGAAAATTTACAGGTCATCTAAAAATAAAACATGTGATAACATATCCAAAAACCACTGGAAAATTCGAAGTTTAGCGAATTTTAGTCCGAAAATGACATTTTAATCATAAAATCACATTTTTAATGCCATTATTATATAAGATGAACAATAAAAATCCATAAATTAACCAAAATATCCTAAATACATTTTAGGATCAGAAACTTTAACATGCATAATTTATTTCGTGATATATCATAATAACACAAACTTACAAGTTTTATATGTTAATCGTATAACTCGGAAAAACTATAACCGATTTGCATGCAAACAACCAAAGGCTCTTGATACCGCTTGTTAGAAATCTTTATCTCATTACTTAACATATTCATATATGTGATGATTTAATTTAGTCATAAAATTAAACATTGATCTTATGCATGCAAACAATAATTAGAATAAGGAAGAAATCATCATCTTACATTGAAGATTTCGGATTATAGGGCACAAGTGAGTTCTCCTACTCACTTGTTCTTGAGTTTCCGAAGATGGATCAACAAGGACTCAAGTGTAGAATCCCTCCCAAGGATGAATACCCAAGGTAATCTCTTAATAAAATTAATATTATTATTACTAGAACAATATTAATTTGGATAAAATTGATCCAAAAATTTATTTTGTTCTCTTATTTCGGTTAAGAGAAAGGGAGAAAGAGGAAGAATTTATCTCTCTAAAAACTCTTATTTTTAGATGTGTGATGAATGAATAAAAATCCTCTAACATTTTTATGTAATGTATAACGTAAAATTAGAGGAAAAACCCATGGTATTTCCTCTCATAAAACCGGGTAGGAGGAGGAGGTGGTGATGCCCAATGCATGATCAAAGTGCTCTTCACAATAACCACTAGGTATGCATGGCTAGGTTTAGGTAAATGATTATGCTTACCACTAAGTTAATAAACATAATATTTTCCTAATATCACCCCTAATTTCGGTCCATATTAAGATAAAATGGGTTCCATTTTATCTTTGTTAATTTGTCAATTTGTCACATGTCACATGTCATGTAAAATTGTTATGTATTTTTAACATATTAAAAATCAACGCATTAATAAAAATACGTCATATACAAAATTGACTTAGTAATTCATAAATACTTGTACCAAAATAATTTACCAATTATAAATCACAACATCTTGTATTTATAATAAATCATTCATTCAAATGCAATTGTTTCCTTAAACAATAATTTCATCTAAGTAATAAAACAATTCGATCACTTAGACCATATCTTATTTAATCAGATTATAATGAGATACGTAAGTATTACTTCCAAAATCGTCCGTCATATTTAAGTAATTTAATCAACTCGTATCGTCATACGATCAATTAACTAATCAATTAAGAGTGTTACCCTTTAGGTGTGACCTAAGGGGATCAACTGATCACCACCGTCGCACGACAGTAATGTCAAACTCTAGTCAGCCAATCATTACCAATATGTGTGGACCAGTTGACAGTAAAATATTACTTCCCAATTGTATTCTTTAAAATGAGACTTAAACATGTGATCATGATGATCGACAGTTGTGATCGCATTATTGTCGGAGGACACATATTCCAACAATTACCGCTCCTTATGCTTTCCCAACCTCCCAATGTGAGTCTTCTTCCCCTAACAATTTTGAATTATTGGATGACGACGATGACAGTCTGACTTTCTTGATTGAAATGCCCCCAATTGTCGCTCCAATTTACCATTTCGTGGATGAGTTAATTGACACACGTGTCATGGATGAGGTTGAGCCCGATTACCATATAAAAGATGAGGTTTTACCCAAGACCTTAGATTTCTTTTAAAATCCTTCCGTGGAGGATATAGTTGACCCAATTGAGGTAGATGGAGGACTTACCGATTTTCATTTAAAGGATAAGTGGGATGAACCCCCCATTTTTTATGAGTCCTACCACTTAGAGTTTTCATACCACCAATTTGAGACTGTTCATGATTATAATATTTGCACTAACGGTTTACTTTATGGTCTTAAGCATGATGCTCCATCTCTTGCTGACGAGTGGAGTACGGTGATTCTATTTGAAATCTCTCATGGACATTTTGATAAGATAAATCCTTTCTTGCCTTTGATCTTTCATGCTTATAACTTATCAATTGCTTACATATGCTTGTGTATGGCTTATGCGCAGGAATATGATCAACTTCTAAGGGCGTTGACTTGCTTTTTAAAGACGAAGATGGTCGTGACTTTAGGAAGACAAGTCTAGCAAGCCTTTAAATTTTCGCTTCTTGGGAGGCAACCCAAGCATTTATTTGTTTTTGTTTTTAATTTTTCGCAAATTAAATGTTTTCATAGATTTAGAAATAAAATTACTAGACTTGA